>NC_056751.1:578275742-578309892 GCF_019279795.1 Protopterus annectens | reverse complement strand
TTGGGTCAGGACTTGACTATAGTCGGAGTTGAGCCCAAATAGCAAATCTCTTCCATTTGCTAGAATACAATTTCTTAGTGGCAGACTTGTGGGCCGAAGATAAGATGTGTACAACTTCTGGGTCTAAGGTATGATTCCTGACTATAGTCGGAAGAGGAGGAGCCAAGCTGTTAATTTCAAGGTGTGGAGGGACTGGTGGAGTAGTCCCGACTGATGAACTAATAGGTCTGGGATCTGATCCAGGAACCATGGACCGTCCAGTGCATATTTCCGAAGATAGGGGAACCATACCTGACGAGGCCAGTAAGGAGCAACTAAGATCATTTTGCTCCCCAAGTGAGACACCTTTTGGATCACTCTGGGAAGGAGGGGAACTGGGGGAAAAGCATATAGCAAGCCGGTGGGCCACGGATGGGCTAGTGCGTCCATAGGGCTCTCCCCCGGAGCCGGAGTGAGGGAGAAGAACTTTTTGCACTTCGCATTCAGCGGGGTTGCGAAGAGGTCGCAACAAGGGATTCCCCATTTGCTGAAAATCTGATTTGCAAACGTAATGTTCAGAGACCACTCGTGTGGAGAGAGGATAGTTCTGCAAAGTCTGTCGGCTATCACATTGGACTTGCCAGGGATATGAGTCGCCACTAGAAATCGTTTGGTTGACACTGCCCATTCCCAAATTCTCATGGCCTCTCTGCAAAGGGGGTAGGATCTGGTCCCTCCCTGCTTGTTTAGGTACCAGACTACTGACATGTTGTCAGAGTGAATGGCAATTACGCCCTGAGGGAGGTAATCGTGAAGGGCTTGTAGGGACAGAAACACCGCCTTCATTTCTAAGATGTTGATATGAAGTAGGGTCTCTTCTGAATGCCATTTGCCTTGCACTGACCTGCCCAGGGAATGCCCCCCCCCACCCCATCTGGGAGGCGTCCGTAGTCAAAGTGGCCACAGGAGGAGGTGGAACAAAGGGTCGTCCCTGATCCAGATTGGAGGGCACCAGCCACCAGCGAAGGTCCCGTTTGCAGGTTTCCGTGATCCAAATGAGGTGACTGAGAGGGAGATCCTGAAAGGACCACTGTGTTGAAAGAAGCCACTGGAGAATTCTCATGTGCAACCTTGCTAGGGGAACTAGAAGAACCATGGCGGACACAGATCCCAATAGCTGCAGGACCATTCTGGCTGGGGCTTTGGATCTGGGAAGTAAGGCTCGAACTTGAGCCTGTATGGCTTGTATCCTTTCTGTAGGTAGATAGACCCGCATTCGGTTTGAGTCTATCTCTACTCCGATGAATCTTATGCGTTGAGATGGCAGCAACACAGACTTTGGCCAATTGAATGTGATTCCAAGGGAAGTGCCCAGTGATATTGTGGCTTGTAGGCTCCGCAATAGTAGATGCTTGGAGATGGCAGTTAGGAGCCAGTCGTCTAGATACGGAAACACCTGGAATCCTAGACTTCTCAGGTGAGCAGTCATGACCGCCAAACATTTGGTGAACACCCTGGGGGCTGTGGTGAGACCAAAGGGCAGCGCGCGGAACTGAAAATGACTGTCTCCTAGGCTGAAGCGCAGATGTCTCCTGGACACTTGATGTACCATAATATGGTAATAAGCGTCCTTGAGATCTATGGAGCACATCCAAACACCTTTCCCCAGCAGTGGGAGAATGGATTGTAGGGTGACCATTCGGAACTTGGACTTTTTGACTGAACGATTTAGAATGCTGAGATCCAAAATGGGCCTCAAGTCCCCGGTCTTTTTTGGCACCAAAAAGAATCTTGAGTAAGTCCCTAATCCGATCTGGTCTGCGGGGACCGGTTGGATGACTCCTTTTTGAAGCAGCTTTGAAACTTCTAAGGCTGCAATTTCCTGTTGACTGGGTGGCGGGTCCGGGATTTTTTTTGACTGAGGTGGGGAGTGAGAAAAGGGGATGGCGTAACCTCCGGCGATAATTCGAAGCACCCATCGGTCCTGAGTGATACCTTTCCAGGCTTTTAGGTGCCTTGAAAAATGACCCCCGACTGGCTCCGGAGCTGCACAGTCGGGCAATCCCTCAGGGACTGTGAAAGGCTGAAGAGCCACGAAAGGACTCGCGGTCTCCAGTGTTGCAGGGGCCTCTGCTGCCTCTGGGACGGCGTCTTCCAGAAGAATTTCCCCCTCCTCTGCCTCTAGAAGGAGGATCGTCCTGCTGTGCGGGATAAGACTTCTGAGATCTACGGAACCACTTTTTCCCTCCTCTTTTAGCCTTGGGGTAAGGCCGAAAGGGAGTGGAAAATCGTGCCCCTACGGCAGTCAAAGTCTTACCTTCTTGCTCGCAGCGGGTCAATGTGTCCTTTACCTTGGGTCCAAACAAAGAGGACCCATCAAAGGGGGCATCGGCAAAGGAAGACTTGAAGGCTTCCGCAAAATGACACAGGCGGAGCCAGGCTTGTCTCCGTAGAGCAATACCTGTACCCGCCGCTCTACTCGCCCCTTCGGCCGCATAAGAAATGAGCCTCATGGATGAGTTTGATATGGATGACAGCGTAGCCAACTGAGAGCCAACCATCTGGGCCAGCTGCTCAGGTAGGTTACCAAAGAGGGTATCTGAAAGCTCCTTGATCAGATCCCTCTGAAACCTGGTGAAGTGCGTTAGATAGTTCAGGGACCTTAAAGTAAAGGCCGCTGAACTTAGGGTGCGCTTACCGTACCGATCCATGCTCCTAGACTCCTTATTAGGAGGATGGACGGACGTCGAAGCCTCTGTTACATCTTGCTGGGTAGCAGATGCCACCACCAAGGCATCTACAGCCACACCTTTCGTCAAAAACTCCTTTTCTGGGGGTGCTGACAGGAACTTATTTGGGCGAGCAGGCACCGGTTCCACAGAGTCTGGGTGTTCCCACGCCCTTCGACAGATCAAATCTAGGAGCTCGTCGAAGGGCGGAGACACCCAGGAGGCGGAGGGCTGAGCCCCGAGGGCCTTAAGGAACACCGACTCATCAGCAGAAGGGGGTTTGGATTGCCAGCCGCCTCGTTGTTTGAGGGCTTCCAGGATGTCTGCAAAGGAGACATCATCTGAGGACGACTTAGGAGATCCCTCTGCATCATCAAGATCAGTGTCTGACGTGAGAGACTCATCGGGGGAGTCAACGTGCTTCCTCTTGCACGATCTTTTCCTTGGAGGTTCCTCCGAAGAAGCTTCAGAGGGACCTCCAGGAGGGGGGGAACCCCCAGTGGGGGTGACCACAGGCCCCAGGGCTCCACTGTCAAAGGACAGGGGGACTGCCAAAGACCCAGTCTCCGTATGCAGGGAAGGTGCTGGAGAGACCGTGGAGGTAGCCAAAGAGGATTTGGCTAAAGCACTCCTCATGGCCCTGAAGGCCGGACCACCAGAATCCTGGGAAGGTCCCACCTCCGTGGCCACAACAGTAGACGGTACCCCCGCAGCCGACGCACTGAGAGGAAGGCTTGGGACCGAAAACATCAGTCCCGAAGCATCCCCCCCGGGGCCGACAGAGGAGGTCCGCGTACCGAACTCCGACTCGAGAGCCGGGTTGGAGTAAGGGTCGGGCCCGACCCGAAAACCTCCATCGGCTCCACCAGCACCGGCTCCAACGGTGCCAAGGCTGTTGGAGGAGGAACCATAACTACAGGGTGGACCATCGGCTCCAAAGCCGAATGGGCTGGAGCCGAAACTAACTTTTGGAACACAGGAGACTGGAAAAGTCTTAGGAGCACCCTGTCGATGTCCGAATCAGACATCTTGGAGGATCTAGATGAGACCGATCGGGTCCAAACCGACTTCTCCATCGGCTCCAAAGGACTACGGGACCGGCTCCGAATGGACTCGACCAATATTGGTTCCGAGGGAGATCCCAAAATAATTTCCCTCGGTGCCGAGGAGGGCTTCGGCGCCGAAGGGGAAGAGTCTGAGCCAGCAACCCTCATCGGCTCCAAAATCAGTGGAGCCGGTGAAGGTGACCCGCCTCTCGATGCCCCAGTCCTCGGCTCCGAAACCAGAGGAGTCGAGAATGGAGGCATCGAGGCAGACCGTTCCGCCCTCGGCTCCGAAGTCCGTGGAGCCGATGGAGAAGCCTGCCTAGGTTTCTTAGCAGTCGGTTCCGACAGGCTGGTCGGCGCCGACGCTTTCTTCTTCTTGGAAGGAGAGGAAGAGGAAGATAAGGCCTCCTCGAAGGAGGGTTTAATCAGCCCTTTCAATATTAATTTATTCTTCCTCTCTTGGAGGACTCTAGATGAAAAAGCGTGACACACGCTACAGGACTCCTGTAGGTGCTTGGCGCCTAAACAATATACGCACGAGGAGTGGTCATCGGTTATAGACATTTTATAACCGCACCTCGTGCACTTTTTGAACCCGGAGGGTCTATGTTCTTTCGACATAATGATTATCAAAAGACTAAAACTAGTAAAAGTAGCACTATCTACTCTGTATAAGATTTTACTACAATACAAAAAATTTTAACCAACAACTTTTTTTTTTTTTTTTTTTTTTTAAGACACAATACAATGTAATATCAGACAAGAAAAAAATACTGAAAAGGAGGGCCAAGACCCTCTAACTTAAACAGGTACTAGACCTCCTTGAAAAATAAAGACACTAGCTGAAGAATAGGGGAAGGCCCCTCTAACTTAAACGGGAAACCTTTCCCTTAATCAAACACACAATTTTCCACAACAAAAAGTATCAAAACACACTCGTACGACAAAAATAGCTGTTAAAACAGCTTTTTGGGTAATAATAAGAGATTTCCTGACAAGAAACTTAGAAAGTAAACAGTACTTAGCTCAGCCAAGTTGAGACCACGTCTTAGCTTGTAAGCAGCAAACGAGATCTGGGGGATTAGTGGTGGTGCATCCTGGGATAGAAAATAGCTCAGCCAATAAGAGGCTTCGCTCTATAGCATAGCGTGCCGAGTCTGAGCCGAGGGATCGGCTCCGAGCCCATCAGTACAGAATGTAGGCGAGATAGGATCACATAACATCTGGTGGTCATAATATACCACATTAACACTGGCAGTACTGGCAACAACAAGACCAGAAGAAGACATGCAACCACAATATGAAAGACACCAGCAGAAAAAGCTCAAAAAATGTATTCAGTTGTCTCACCAGCTCAATTAAAATCAATAGGTTTAGCACTTTCACCCGAACACCCCCAGGCTTCTTCAGAACAATTTTTACGTCTTAACATTTTTATACACTGCTCCAGCCAATCCCAACAAATTAACATTTCCCCCCAAAACATTTAACCCTTTGTAAACTAAACATTTTTTTAAAAACAAATAAACTCAGCTAAACATTCAATAACAATAGTCCTATAAAACTTTACATATTCTCTTAAAAACACTTATGTAGTAAATACTGTCATTTAGAGCTTTGCAGCTCTCAACTTTAAAACACTGTTTATACTGATATACTCATTAAGACCAGGATCTTTTGTTGCATTTAACTTGATTTGCCAAAATAGTTTTTTATATTCTAATCTAGCTTCCCAGTTGCCTCCCCTAAGATCCTGTGTTACCTGTTCCAAGACATAAAACTTTTATTTACAGTTTGGACAGCAGAGCTCTAAATGACAGTTATTGTTGAAAATTGTTATTGAATGTTTAGCTGAGTTTATTTACTTTTAAAAAATGTTTAGTTTACAAAGTGTTAAATATTTTGGGGGGAAATGTTAATTTGTTGGGATTGGCTGGAGCAGTGAATAAAAATGTTAACACATGTTAAAATTGTTCTGAAGAAGCCTGGGGGTGTTCCGGGTGAGAGCGCTAAACCTACTGATTTTAACTGAGTTGTTGAGACAACTGAATAAATATTTTGTGCTTTTTCTGCCGGTGCATTCCTTGATCCACTTGTATTAACCCCAATATCTTAGTTATCACAGAATCTTAGCTCAAACCTCACATGTTAGACAAGGAAATACTACTGCCTGAATACATCATACAAGCCAAGAGACCCATTTTAAAAAGCAGGAGGTATATGCATCCTATACTTTAATCAAGTACATGCAACCATCTCTTCCACTCAAACTCCATCATTAAACAATGCAGAGTTCTTCTCAGCCAACACACACACTCAACTTATTTTGCTCACTGTATATATTTCCTCTCCAAGCTCTAACCTCTGGAAATATAATACTAGAGGACATACTATCTTAGATTTCACTAAACATTAAGCAAATAAACTTTAATACTAGGTGATACTAATACACACTGGCCAAACCCAAACCTTCACCCACTGCTCACCGCTAATATTAACCTTTCTAGCTCTACTCAACTAATCACCAGTAGTACCAGAGGAGATAAAACCACTGGAAAAGAAAGCATAACTGACTGGATCCTTATATCCATGATTCTGTCCTCCGGCACTCTTTCCATCTCCCTGAGTGACTATAATCCCATTTTTGTTATATGGAGAAAACATAAAAATCTCAAAATACACTTTTAAATGGGTAAAACAGACTTCAACCCTGACATATCCAATAACTTATTTCAAGCAGAAAACTGGCATCCACTAAAAGCCTTTATTCTACATGAAGCTGTCCAGCACTTTAACAACACATTTGTCACAGTGCCAAATTCTAGCACCACAATCCGCTGAAAAACAGGCAAAGCAAATACCCCACCTTGGATGACAGCACACATCAAACAACTTATGACAAACAGGAACAAATCTTGGAGACAACGGAAAACATCCCCAAAACAGCACTCCAGGCAAATCTATAATACAATCAGAAACCAAGTGAATACCACCATAAAAATCACAAAACAATACTACTTTCCCCAACTATTTCAACAACTGCAATCCCAAACAATGCTGGTCTTACATTAATAAACTTCTTGACTCTGCAACAATGCACACTTGTCTCCACCAAGTACCTCGCTGATCCCCCACAGACACATTCCAGAAACATACTATTAATGTATCAAGCACT
Source organism: Protopterus annectens (assembly GCF_019279795.1). NCBI lineage: Eukaryota > Metazoa > Chordata > Ceratodontiformes > Protopteridae > Protopterus > Protopterus annectens. The sequence goes on along the minus strand of NC_056751.1, from coordinate 578,302,963 downwards.
AAAAAGATACCACGTAAACTAAAGCCAACCTCCCTAACCCCCAGGTCTTCTTCCCACTGCCTACGTAAAAAAACATCACAGCTAACATCACTGCCTACCCAGTTGCAATATCTGAAGATACATTTCAGAGCTTTATGTCCCCAAAATCTGGAAAAAAAATTCTATATCGCATAATTTCATCACACAAACATCTCACATTTTAGACCTAATGACATCCAAGCATCCCTCTCAAAAATACTTAAGATGTATTCATAACCAATTACTACAATACCAAACCAATAACAACCTGTCACCCACCGTACCTGGCATCAGGCCAGGGTACAGCACTAACATGGCAATATTATTTTTCAAAAACTGTATTGCACACACAAAAAACAAAAACTTGCACTACTATTCTTGATACTGTATCTCATACTTTAAGGCTTTTGATACTGTATCTCACACTACTCCAAGGCTTTTGATACTGTATCTCACACTCTACTCCAAGGCTTTTGATACAGTATCTCACACTCTTCTCCAAGGCTTTTGATACAGGATCTCACACTCTACTCCAAGGCTTTTGATACACTATCTCACACTCTGCTCCAAGGCTTTTGATACACTATCTCACACTCTACTCCAAGGCTTTTGATACAGTATCTCACACTCTACTCCAAGGCTTTTGATACTGTATCTCACACTCTTCTCCAAGGCTTTTGATACAGTATCTCACACTCTTCTCCAAGGCTTTTGATACAGTATCTCACACTCTTCTCCAAGGCTTTTGATACAGGATCTCACACTCTACTCCAAGGCTTTTGATACAGGATCTCACACTCTACTCCAAGGCTTTTGATACTGTATCTCACACTTTTCTCCAAGGCTTCTGAAACTGTATTACATACTTTACCACAAGGCTTTTGATAGCTTCTCACACACTACTCCAAGGCTTTTGATACTGTATCTCAACACTCTACTCCAAGGCTTTTGATACAGGATCTCACACACTACTCCAAGGCTTTTGATACTGTATCTCGTACTTTACCACATGGCTTTTGATACAGTATCTAAAGCCTTGCAGTAAAGTATGAGATACAGTATCTCATATTTTACTCCTTCACTGATTAGCCAGAATGGAACTCTGTCATAAAACTCTTACATTGTTTAAAAGTTACCTGTCAGACAAGCAGTCAAATGGTGACAAACCTTCTCAAACGTTCTATCTACCAATATTGGAGCTGCACGGGCATCTATGTTAGGACCCATTCTCTTCAGCATCTTTACCAGTGATATGTATACTGCACTACCTACAGAAACTTTAATTCAGTATGATGACGAGACTGCAATAATCTGCTCAGCTAACGCCTTGCAACATCTGCAACACATAACTTTGGAAAATCTCCTTACAGTTGAAAAATGCTTATAAAACCAAATTACTACTTTTCAGTTCAGGTGAAATTAATATCAGGTGTACTAACAATACACTAATTGAAAAAAGTTACCTATGCCAGGCTTCTTAGAGTTATTATTGATAATAAACTCCATTTCATTAAACACATTGACTATTTAAACAACTCAAACTTTTCTACCACCAAATAGTCTATACGCCTCCTCCATTTTAACATTCCAAAGACCAATCTAAACAAACGTTAATCTACTTACAATAACAATGTTGCAATGTTAGAGGTAGGCCAAGGACTTCAAATGAGATCACTGCAGGCCATTCTCCAAAAAGTCTGAGATAAATATACATATACCATATCTCCAAACAAGAAGTCCAAATTCTTTTTAAAACTTTCTGGCCTCTGTACCTGTCTAATCTCAGAAAGCAACATATTCCACCTACTTCTAGCTCAAAAAAATAAACTAAATTTCAATCCAAATATGTTTTCAAAACCTCTAACTTAATATTTTATAAATTCTAGTACATTTACCATGCGTTAAGAACACAGTTCCCAATGTACTCTCCATTTCTTCATTATTCATGCATTTAAACATCAGGACCATCTCCTCTGTACTGCCTAAAAATACTAAATATAATTTCAGTCAGTTTAGTCTTTCTAGACAAATACATTTCTTAAACTTTGGATTCATAGGTTTATTGGTAAGTACTAGGCTGGCTGCCCTTGTGGGCCATTTTAAGCCTAGACAATTTTCCTTTCATTGGTGAGAATGAAACCCTGTACTTTGCGTCTATGAAGTAAACACCTTAACCATTATGCCAAACCCCTAACCTGATGCATTCTACATGTGAAATACTTTTGCGTTCATTTCATTTTATCAATGTCTAAACTTCAGTATGTACAGAACTCATTTTCATACTCTAATATGGGTCTAACAATGGTTGTGTACATTGGAATCATTACCTTCTTATCTCTTAAGGATATTATTCTACCTATTGTTTTAATTACTGAAGAGCAATTATGCAAAGTTATCCTTACATGTCTTGTAAACTTATTTTTATCTATTATGATGCTCATGTCCTCATACTGTTGCAAAATTTGCAGCAAGAGTAACAAGAGAACCCACCACTGCAAAGCCATCCAAAGAATAAAGTGGTAAAAACTGCAAAACTAGTTGATACTTGAACATCTAAAACTGTTCACAAAATATTATACAAATTTATGCTATGCCCTGCAATTTGTCATCTGGTTAACAGTTACAATCCTTTTAGAAGGCTTGGGTCACAAGGTCAGAGTCTCCTACAATTAGACCAAACTAATAAATGACATGGTGACTCCCTATATAGTGTCCATGTTGCAAAACTGTGGACCACGATCTCATATCTATCAGAGTTGAAATTACACCAGACATTTTCTTTGAACAACTAAAAGAACATCTGGTCTCCAAATGGATATGCCACTTTATCTAACCAAACTATCAACTTACATAGCTACTACACTCCCACAACTTTCTAATTCTACAAACACATCCCTTCCTATCCTAGAACACATACCCACCTCTACGTTATCCTACACTCCTACATTTTACCTCTCCCCCACCTCATATTTAATTTGCATTTCCTTTTCACCTCACTCTACCATTCCTTTTAAGTCTGTTCCTTCTGATACTCTCATTTTCCCCTTTTTTCTTTTCTCTCCACTCCTGTCACACCTCTTCATTTCTTTTACAATTGAATTCACAATTCCACTATACCCTGCCAAGATACTGAACCAAAGTACATGTTCAATAATTTCTGCTTATAGACTTAACTCTCTGAGATTAACTACATTGTTTTGCTTGTTTTTTGAATGTTATATTGCTTGTTATTATGAACTGTATTTCAGTTTAAAAATGTACATTTTGAAGCTTTTCTCCCTGGGCATCTGCTGAAAATGAGCTCTTATTCAAATGAACTATCCCAGTTAAGAAAAAAAGAATAAATGAATGAATAAATAAATAAAAATATGAAAAAATAAATAATATAGGATAAAGCTCTTAAGAAAAAAAAATCTCCCACTGGCTACAGTACTAGCAAGAGCAGTGCAACTATAATTCATGAATTTTGTGTCTTGAGACACTGTCGAGGATAACTTCCATATCAGAAAAGTTATCTCAAGGTGATTTTGGTGCAGTTCTTCCCTACAAACAAGGAGGAGCAAGCACTGTGGCAGTTATGGCAGTCAGGAAGGAAATTCCCAGTACTGGGTTGAATACAGCATGTGGACCATAATTATTCTGATGCAACTTTTCAACAGAGGCTGCAGTTTTTGGATACTATCATACAGTGCAAGAGACACAGATTAAAACTGGTTGACTGTCTCATCTGATGTTTATTCAGCACAGAGAGTCTTGATGTTTACAAACACTGAGGAAGAAATAGCCAATATATAGAAAGATACTAGACAACCTATCACAAGGATCATAAGATGCCTAACCATATATACCTTTAAATAGACAAACTTAAATGTTCTGGCCACTCTTTTAAAGCAAATAGTAGTGCTCACCTCCCAAATCAAGCACAAGCATACATGATAACTCTGTTGTAAATTTGTGTCTATCAATCCAATGAACAAGATTATCCTTAAAGTAGCCACAGTAGTTCTTTGCTTGACCTTTAGTCGTAATTTATTCCATAGGCTAGCAATAAGTTGATTTTGGAATTTGTCTCTTCAGTGAGTGTTGCTTATTTTTTGCAAATGTAGATCCTTAGTGCAGGTGTCTGTAGAGACACTGGTTTTGCAAAGAAACAAAGTCAAATAGGACTGGGTCTCTCAAGGCTCGAAAAGCAAGGCATAGGTCACCTCTCTGACCACCACTCAGCACCCTGCAGGCTGAGTATAGGTAGAGCTGTGATAATCTACTGTGGTAGCTGAAGGTTATGAGACCTTTAATTTTCTTGGTTAGAAATCTGTCAAGCCTTTGCAGTTGAGCAATATGCTTGGATTTGCACATACCAAAGGAAGCACTGTATTCAATGATGGCTCTGATTAAGGGAAACTACAGTGGTAGGATGACTTCTTTGGATCTTGAAGATATTCCCTTTTTAATTAGCTAGGCCAGATATAAGGATTTCCTGACGAATGGTGGAAAAACATTATGATAGTATGAGACACAGTTATCCACATAAATAACTCGGTCTCTTGTAACTATATCTGTCTGTAGAGGAGTACCACATAAAATATGAGATAGGAGAACATTTTCTGCCAAACTCTACTATGCTACACATTTTTTATTTATTTTGAAGCCATTGTTGTTACACCTTGTATGTGCATATTCCAACTCAGCTGGAGCTGTTTTGTAACAGTGAAAGAGCAGATAACACTGCACAGTTTGTAGTCATCAGTAAATTTGGTCATCCACACTTCTGGGACATTGACTTGCGTGTCTGCAAAATAAAGGCCAAACAGTGTAGATCCTAAAATTGATCTCTGTCACACTCCACTAGTTATCAACTTAACATTCAGACAGGGAACTACAACTTAGATCTACTAGACAGACAATCTGCAATCCAGCAGACAATGTATGGGTTAACATTAAGCTTATCTAATTTTTTAATACCACCAGCATGTGGGACAGTGTCAAAAGCCTTGACCAGAGAAACAATAACAGTTTTTAAAGGAGAGAAGTAGAGGTAAAGCAGAAGTTAAACTTAAAACTGAACATATCTTATCAATAAGAATATTTTTTATTACAGTATATACAATACAGAGGATTATGATCAGTTTTTTAATATTATTTTACCTATTTGTTGACCTCAGCTCAGATGGCTTAGTGGTTAACTGCTGTGAGTATAGTATACAGGGTCCTGGGTTCAAGCCCTGCAAGGGCTGTTTATTTTCTAAGGGTCAGCTCCCATTGTTTTTTTCCTATCTACCTGATGAATCTGGGCATCTTTGGGCAATGCAGCAATTAACTCATGTACAGAGACAACCGTCTGCTCCTACCACCCAACACTACAACCTGTGAGGGATGCACTTATATAGCCAAACTGGAAGCAAAGCTCTCTTCACCCAAGACTGGACTAGACAGTCAAGAGAAGAAGGTTAACACTTGCACCACACCACACATCACATAGTCCCTCAAAACCTACACCATCAAAACACACACCTACATTCTCGGAGGCTCTCAAAAAAAATCTGCTCAAGCAACAGAGACCTCCAAAGCAGAAATGCAAGCAACTTCCACCCCCCAACACAACCCAAATGACATATAGCCCACAAACTCAGTGTGCCACTCAACCACAGCCCATAAGGCATAACAACATACCCAGCACTCTAGTCATAGGTGACTCTATAGTCAGGAACACCGATGTTCCACTCACCAGGCTAAACAAGGAGAAAGTTACTGTCAGCTGCCTGTCAGGTGCCAGGATCCACCACATAACGTACGCACTCAGGTCAGTCCACAACAAGTACAACAGTGACTCTGTCATTGTACATGGTGTGAATGACTCGAGACATACCTCTCTGGACTACATGCAGGTATGACCCTAGCACTGAGTAGCATCCTGCCATCACCCAGAATGATACACAGGACAAGGACAAAATGACTGACTTCAACAATTCACTAAGCTTCTGGTGTCATTCTAAGGGGATCCATTATCTGTCTGCCTGGGATGACATGATTGACAGACCACGATGCTTTGCGAGAGATGGCCTGCATCTGTCACCCTTGGGATTCCAGATACTAGCAAAAGCTCTTGCCACCCCTATAGTGCCTTTTTTAGGCAAGGTTCAAATGACAAATTCACCACCGTAACAGGTACAAGCAAGCAAGATCTGTGGGTAATGCTACTCAATGCTAGAAGTCTAAACCTCAAAATGCATTCACTCGAGGCACTCCTTAAAATGGAGAACATCGACATCTGTGCAGGGACAAAGACCTGGTTCAAGGCTCCAGACAGCACCCCTGCATTACCACGCTATAATTCATACCACACCTTTCAGCCACCTAACCTGGACCGAAACACTAAAGGTGGAGGTGTGTCCATATTCATTAAAGATATCCACACCTCCAGGCTAGTTGCTCAGCATAATGCATCCAAGATTATCCAAGTGCAACTAACTCTGGGCAAGACCGCAATCCAAATTGTAACTTGTACAGATCCCCCACCATGCCCCTGGATTCCCACTGCTCATTTATTGATACAATGGAAAACATTAGGGTACAACCCAACACCCTAATAATGGGCGATTTCAACTACCCTGCCAATAACAGGAAAAATTACTCATGTACCAACTGTTTTACTCAACTTTTTTTTGGAATTCATAATATCCAACCCTTATATTTTCTTGGGTGGCGAAAGCCAGGGTACCTTTTAGGATAGGCTTATATAGGCCCTAGGGCCAATAGCCTAGTACCTACCTATGAACCTATAATAAGTCAAATGGACACAAGAGTCCCTTTTCTGGGGAGACCCAGAAGTGCTGACTGGTTAAGTGATGAGCTCACACAAGGAGGTGGAAGGAATCAAACCCTATACCCTGGGCACATAAAGCCAAGAAACATACCTCAAGAATGAACCTCTAGAGGTGAATCTGGCATTCATGTTAAGAACAAGTAAGAGATGATCAGTGACACCCAATCATAATACATTATAGTACATGGAGCAGATTATCACACAGACACACAAAGTGTAGGAGCATGAAGTGTTTTGCCATCTTAAAAAGGCTTTAAAAGCTGGTAAAATATGTAACATTGGCAGATGGCAAGCAGAAATGAAGTGTCTCTCTAAAGAATGATTGGCTTTAAAAGCTGTCAGATGCTTCATTATGCCTCATTTTGTTTACAAGTGTGGTAGAGCGAAAATATTTAAAAACAGCTTTCAAAGGTGTTTTACCTTCTGCCTCTGTTCTTTGCAGGCTGCCACTGTCCCTTGTGTTCTTTGCAGGCTGGCACTGTCCCTTGTTAATGTCTAATGTGAGACACAATCTTAACATCGCTTAGGGGTACATCAGAAAGATGCTTAACAGGCTTTCCATGTTTTTGCAATGTAATTGTGACATTCCATGACCAACATAATTAACAGGTAAGATATAATAAGAGTCACTAACTATAGGATTTAGTGGCCTCAAAAGAGAACAAGTAGAGAGCTGATTGCATGAACTTGCCAGTGGAAAGACTAACAATGGATGCTGGAAGTGGGCCATAAATGTTAAGCTTACAGTGAGAAACATGATATAGAAATGAATTGCACTTCATGTTAATAATCTGTTATTGAAAATAAACAGGTTAATACCTCATCGGCCTGTTATGTTACTGACAATGGTGAAGAATTACATGCCAGCAAAGAACACATAATAGAATGCTGTGAAAATAATGGGTACACAGTCTGTGTGCAATGCATAATGTGTCGCACGTATACTTAATATGTGCTCTTCTTCACTATATTCTCATCTTCAGAATAATGTGTGGTGAACACGGGTGCCATAGTACAAAACAAACTGTATTTCCAAAATGAGACAATGTGCTTTAATAAATACAGATAGAGACACTACCTCCCATACTTACCTTATGGCCTGAAGGGCACTAAACCCTGGTATATAGGGACTGCTATCAAAGCACTAAAAATCATGACTCCGTAACTATACAAATATGAATGTGTTTGAATTGCAGGAGGCATCTTTCTATTTAGACACCTGGCCTTAAGTAGTGCCACCATGATGTTGTCTGAATTTGGCCAGTAGGGGGCTCTGTCTAAAACAAAATGGACTATGGGGACAGCAAAGGCTTTAATCAGTATGGAAAAGCCCTGATATGACAAATGTAAGCCATAACTGGTGAAACGGAGTCTTATCTACCATTTTATCACAGGCTAACACATACTGGATCCCCCCATTAGAGTGACACCAACTACTTACCTTGTTGTGGTATCTAAGCAACATTCTTGGAAAAGGCAAGATATTATGCTACTCAAGACCAGTGTCTCCCTGCCTTTAACACATGCATACCAAGTGCCATCATACTCTGCATGTCCCTCTGAGTGCACAGCTCCAGGTTATTTACTCCCACATGAGCCACCACTAGGCCACAGTCATATTTGTCTGGTTTAAGGGCCCTTAGAAAAGTACAGTTTTGTACCTACCATAAATGTAGATGTCCGATAGGTATGCATCTGCAGTCCTAACATATGGGTTGTCCTGCCTCAGGCAGCCCTTCGGTCGGCCGGATTCCAAAGTCTGGGTCTGGCCTCGGCTGATGTCGCACTTCACCCGACGTCATAGCTGCTGTTTATTGGGTATAAAGGCATCAGCCAACGCCATTTTCCTCAGTGTTTCTTGCCCCAGATGCCAGGTGCCCTCTAGTAAGGCTAAATTTGGATAAATGCAAATAATTCCAAACAGTAGAGAGCAAACAATATAAAAAAAAATAAATTATATATATATATACAAACAAATACACCATAACAGATTCCCCAGCTAGCTAAAAGATGGGTAAATACCCTAGAGTACCACAGAGGGAAGGAGGGTGGGTAATCCTGACTGCAGATGCATACCTAGCGGACATCTACATTTATGGTAGGTACAAAACTGTACTATGTCCTTCAAGGATGCATCTGCAGTCCTAACATATGGGTAGAATACCATAGCCAAACTGGGGGAGGAGGCACTAAGATAAAGATGGTGTAGTTAAGATCCCTTGCAAAACAGCAGTTGCAAAGCCTGCTCGGGATCTAGAGTATAAAGGAAGATTGTAATGCTTGGCAAATGTATGCACGGAGCTCCAGGTAGCAGCTTCTAAAATGTCTTTGGTAGCCACTCCTCGTAGGAAAGCTGTAGTGGTGGCTGTAGCTCTTGTGGAGTGAGGTCTGATATTATCAGTTGTTGTCTTTCCATGAAAAGAGTAACAAAAACGAATGCAATTTCCTATCCATTTTGAGATTGTCTGTTTTGAAATTGCTTTTCCTTGCATTCCTGTTGCATATGCTACCAAAAGCTGGTCAGTTTTTCTGCTGGTCTTAGTTCTGTCCAGATAGTAGCGTAATTGTCTGTGCACATCCAAGGTATGTAGCAGTCTTTCCCCCCTGTTCTGTGGGTTGGGGAAGAATGTAGGTAAATGAATCGCTTGGTTCAATGATACTCTGGAGACCACTTTTGGCATAAAGGTAGGGTTGGTTCTCAGAGAGACTCTGTCCTGATGGAAGATAAGGAAGGGTTGTACTGCCATTAATGCCTGTAACTCAGATACCCTTCTTGCTGAAGTGATTGCTAGTAGGAAAGCAGTTTTCCAAGACAAGAATTGTAATTCTGCTGTTGCTGCTGGTTCAAAGGGGGAAGTGTTAACTTTTCCAGCACAAAGTTGAGGTCCCATGTAGGTAAAGGTGGTTTCCTTGGAGGCTTTACATTTTTGATTCCTCTCAAGAACTGCCTGAGTAGAGGATGAGAGAAGACAGGAGGATCCAAGTTGTATTCTGCTGAAATTGCTGATGCATGAATCTTAATGGAGGAGTAAGACAGGCCATTATGGAACAGCTCTGCTAAATATTCCAGGATGTGTGCTATGTTTGCCAATGAGACATTTTCTCCCTTTGCTGCACTCCAAATGAGGTATCTTTTCCACTTGGCTGAATAAGTCTTCCTTGTGGAGGGTATGCGTGCCTCCAGGATAATGTCCTTAACCCTCTGAGATAAATCTGGGTTATTTTGTTTTATGCAATATTCCAAGCAGCTAGCTGCAGTGTTTTCAAGTTTGGATGTAGGATCTTGTAGTTGTCCTGTGTTAGTAGTAAGGGACATAGAGGTAGATGCCATGCATGTGTCCGAGACATGCCTCTCAGTAGCGGGTACCAATGTTGTCTCAGCCAGTCTGGAGCTATCAGAATTACCCTTGGTTGATCCTCTTTGATCTTCAGTAGAACTTTGTACATCAAGGGAAGAGGTGGAAATGCATATGCTGTCAGGTTTTTCCAGCTGAAGGAAAGTGAGTCCACCCTCCAAGCAAGTGGGTGGTATGCTCTTGTGCAGAATTTCTTCAATTGGTGATTGTGTGGGGAGGCAAACAGGTCTATCTGTGGTAGTCCCCATTTCTTTGTTATGGCTTTGAAAATATCTGGATGCAGCATCCATTCGTGAGCATCCGTGGTAGTTCTGCTTAAGGTGTCTGCTAGAGAATTTTCTTTTCCTGGTACAAATCTGGCCTGAAGTAGAATGTTGAGGTTCAGGGCCACATTCCACAGGTCCATTGCCATCCGGCATAGAGGATATGAATGCGTACCTCCCTGTTTGTTGATGTACCACATGACTGTGGTATTGTCCGTCCTTATGAGCAGATGACCCTGTTGAAGGAGTGGTCTGAATGCTTGGATCGCATATTTCACTGCCAGCATCTCCTTTAGATTTATGTGTAGATTCAGCTGGTCTTGGGTCCATAGGCCTTGTATACACTTGTCCACCATGTGAGCCCCCCATCCTAGGTCTGAGGCGTCCGTGGTGATGGTCTGGCTTGGCTGTGGCTTGTGGAAAGGCAAGCCTCTGTTCAACTGACAGGCCTGAGCCCACCACAGGAATTCTTGCTTCAGGCATGGAATTATTGGAATCTGGTCTTCTAGACTGTGCTGGTGTTGAGACCATACATTCCTTAGGTACCATTGTAACTTTCTCATATGTAGCCTGGCATGCGGAATCAATATTATGCAGGATGCCATGTAACCCAGGGCTTGCAGGACTTTCCTTGCAGTAAGCTGAGTTTGTTTTGTTAATGACATGAAATAGCCTGGTAGTTGCTTTTGTTTTTCCTCTGTGAGAAAGGCCATCTGAGTTGATGTGTCCAGTTCTGCCCCCAAGAATGTTATCCTTTGGGATGGTACTAGTCTTGACTTCTGCATGTTGACTGTGTATCCCAAGGCTTGCAACAGTTGTATGACATTTTCCAAATCTTTTGTTAATTTTGCCTTGTTGTCCGCTTGTATTAGGCAGTCGTCCAGGTATGGGTAAATTTGAATTCCCTGTAGCCTGCAATGAGCAATTACTGATGCCAGGCATTTCGTGAATACTCTGGGAGCAGTAGATAAGCCAAAGGGCAATGCTGAGAATTGATAATGCTCTGATCCTGCAAGAAATCTGAGGTGTCTTCTGCAATCTGGTCATATAGGGACGTGCAGGTATGCCTCCTTGAGATCTAGAGTCACCAGCCAAGACTCCTTGCCCAGCATGGGAAGAAGCTGCTGGAGGGTCAGCATTTTGAATTTTGGAACAATGAGGTATGTGTTCAGTGCGGACAAGTCAAGAATAGGTCTCCATTGATTTTCTTTTCTTGGTACCAGGAAAAGCCTGGAGTAAAATCCTTGGTCTTGTTCCATAGGTGGCACTTTTTCTATAGCTCTCATCCTTAGTAAGTTGTTGATTTGTCTTAGAGCGTCTGTTTTTTGGCTTGGTGGTAGGTTTGGCATTCCCCTCTTTTTTGGTAGAGTGTGGAAGTGAAACCTGTAGCCCTTGTCTATTGTTTGTAATGTCCATTTGTCTCCTGTAATGTAATGCCAGTTGTCTGAAAATAAAGCAAGCTTTCCGCCCAAGGGAGCTTCCAGTTGTTCCCTGGTAGGCGGTATCAGAGCCAAGTCATTGTGTCTGTCCTGTGGAGGTGGTTGTAGTTGAATCTGTGGCAGTACTTCTCTGATTGGTAGGTTGCCACTGACGTCCCCTGTAGGCACCCCTAGACTGATTTCTGCCTCTTGGGCATCTATTTCTGCCTCTCTGTGCTCTGGAGTTGTCTGGAAAGGACCAATTTTTGAGGGCCAATTTCTGCTAAACCTCGGAGGTTGGACCTGTAAGAAATCCTTGACTGTTTGGACAGATTTGGCTTTTTCTTCCACCTTCTTTAGGACCTCCTGTGCAAGGGAGCCAAACAAACTTTGTTTCTCCATGGGAGCATCTAGGAGTTTTGATTTAACATGGTCTGGTAAAGATTGTTCTTTTAACCATGCATGTCTTCGAATCACTGTTCCAGTCATAGCTGATCTAAAGGAAGCCTCCAGTGCATCATAGCCACATTTTAAGAAATGGTTACTGACCTGCTGAGAGTTATGTACCAAATCCTGAAGAGACTTGTGGTCTATAGGTTCAGGAGAGGACAGTTTTTTATTTAGCTGGTCTAACAGAAATTCTTGATACTGAATCATGTGAAATTGACAGTTTAAGGCCCTAGCCGAAAGAGCAGCAGAAGTATAAACTTTTTTACCCCATCTCTCTAATGCTCTAGATTCCCTATCAGAGGGGAGAGGGTTTTTGGCAGAAGCAGCTGCCACACCTTTCGGGCCCTGTGAAATGGTTTCGGGGTCTGCAACAGGAGCCTTATACAAATGGTAGTGTGTGTCCGGGACCCTGTAATATCTGTCAGGCTTGGCAGGGGCCGGAGGAAGAGAATCAGGAGCAGTACAGGCATCATTAAACGCATCATCAACTACTTTTAGTACTGGAGGAATGGCTAAAGGTCTATGCTGTGGTAAGTGTAAAAACGTCCTTAGCCTTTTCCTTGAGTCTGAAAAATCCTGGCCCTGCCATTGGAAATGCTCCCTCATAGCATGTAAGGTTTCCCCAAAAGAAAATTCTTCAGGAGGAGAAGCAGAAGGGATGGAGTCTTCTGCATCAGAATCCTCATAAGGAGAATATGGGCCTTCCTGAGGGTCTGTAATGTCCGAATCCTCCGAGGAATAGTCTGTAGAGACAGGTTCTGGGGGTTCAGTCCTAGGCCTTTTATCTGAAGGGGGCTGAGAGGCCCTGTCTGGGTCAGGTTGGGATCCCCTGATCAAAGAAATGAGATCCTCAGCCAGGCTGAGTATTTGTGAACTAGAGGTAGGCCTATGTGGTGGAGTTTTAGCAGGTAAGGCCTTAGAAGATTTAGCTGCTTTAGCCCTGGCAAAAGCCTTGATGGACATAGAAGCAGGGGGTCTAGCAGCCCCACGTGCAGGGGTAGATATGTCTAAAGGAATAGTATCTGACAAATCCTGGGTGCCTGCTTCTGTAGCAGTAATTTCAGTAGCAGATTCGACCATACTCTGAGGCCTCGGCTATAGGAGGCATGCTTTTGGCCGAAGGAAGAACCGAGGACTCGGTTTCAGCCGAAACCGAGACACTCGCGGTTGGCCTAACCGTGGTTTCAGCCGAAACCGCGGACCGCGAGTGTTGGTCCTTATCCTTGCGCTTTTTAGCTATTTGTGTAGTCGGAGTCTCCGACGGCATTTTGTAAGCAAAAGCGGGACCAAAAAACTCCTCTGCAAACTCCGACTGACGTCTAAGTGTCCGTCGGTTGAAGGAAGCACAGGCTAGACAAGCTGATATGTCGTGGTCTGGGCCTAAGCAAGGAAGACAGTAAGAGTGGAAATCCTTATGAGGTATTTGTTTCCCACAAGTTAAACAATTATTTACTTTTTCTGACATCGGCTGAGGCAAGAAAGAGTCCCCAACGGGGTACTGAGCTTTTTAGAAGTCTTCGGTAGTAGAAATCTCTGGATCTGACCGACCGGCACTTGCGAACAGCTTCTGCTTCAGGCACCACGCGGCAAGAAAGACTCAGGAAAATGGCGTCGGCTGATGCCTTTATACCCAATAAACAGCAGCTATGATGTCGGGTGAAGTGCGACATCAGCCGAGGCCAGACCCAGACTTTGGAATCCAGCCAACCGAAGGGCTGCCTGAGGCAGGACAACCCATATGTTAGGACTGCAGATGCATCCTTGAAGGACATCCTTGTAACATCAAGGATCCCGGGACCAGGCAAACAGCTCATAGTCATCCTGCTCTTGTCCAGTCTAGTGGGTGTGGAGTCTGTCTGCCTAATTACAGAGTCACCTTTGACTAAAACAATTCCCCGTGTGGAAGGAGACTTAGTAGGCCATATTAAGTCTGCTTTCCTGTTGACTTCTTGAATGAGCTGTGTGGAATTGTAGTATGTGAATATACAGAAGGAGTAGGTGTTACCTTGTATGCTGAAGGATGAAATCTCAGACTGTACTTCTAGGAGGCTTTGGGAAATGTTTCTTTACGGCCTCAGCATTAAGTAATGGCCCTAGTATTACTTTGTGATTAAAGCTGTTCCATCATCATCAACCTCAAGACTAAGCTACGGTCAGTTGAACTTATCCTAGTATCTAAAACTTACCCAAGTTACTTGCTCCTCATCCTTACCCAGAACTGTGTGCAAATAAGGACTCTCTCCAGATATCAGTTAGCCCATTTTAAGACAGCACAACATGTAAATCTATGCATAAAGACACAACAGCATCAATAACAAGACAAGCTTCCTGCTTGGACAAAGGTAGAGAGAAAATGTAAAACTATGTTGACAAACATGGAAATATCCATCCTAATCTAGTATTATGCAAAGTACATGACTTTCATGTCTGAGATGGGGAGTTCCATCTCTGCAACCAACAGGATAGAGTCTTAAGCTTAACCTTCTAGGTGGCTCCTCATTGGAGCATTGCCCTGATGACTGTGGCCCTAAAGGATGTCATAAACCTAGATATCACATCCAGATTACAGTGTCTCGCAAATGTTGCAAAAGTATTTATCAACACCCACATAGCTGCTGCACATATACTATCCAAAGATGCTTTTCTGAAGACATCCTGAGTGGTACCAAATGATGTAGCTGAGTGGGCTCTAGGCTCAGCAGATAAAATGTTACCGTACTTCTGCTATCAGAATTTAATACAGTCAGACAGCCACAGGGATAAGTTCACCCTTGAAACTTTACAGCTTAATTTCTCTTTAGGGAATGCGACAATAAGCTGTGAATCTCTTCTAACTGATTTAATACTATCACAACTATAATCTGAGTTGCCCGTGCACATCCACACAATTTATCAAATATCCACCTTAGTTAAAATAATTTGGAAAAAATGGCAGATTAATACACTTG
Source organism: Protopterus annectens (assembly GCF_019279795.1). Taxonomy (NCBI): domain Eukaryota; kingdom Metazoa; phylum Chordata; order Ceratodontiformes; family Protopteridae; genus Protopterus; species Protopterus annectens. The sequence goes on along the minus strand of NC_056751.1, from coordinate 578,287,687 downwards.
TTAAGATTAGTCTCAGTAGGTAACTTGGGCATTAAAGAAGCATTATCTAATGACCACCGGGGCCTTTATAAGTCTAGCAAAGTATCCCAAAAGTTTATGTGCTGGCCTTTGTAAGTCTATCCAAGCTTCTCAAATGTATATTGGAAGTTTATGTGCCTTACAGGTTATTTTGTGGGGTATATGTAAGCTGTGGCAAGATTTACAAGCTGTCCCTGTCCATTAGAAAGACAGGTGCTAGACCGGGAATATATTTTTGATTTCCCACACTCTGGTCCAGGTTTCTCTTGAATAAGGTTAGGGAAAAGCTCTGCTTCATATGGATGGGAAGTCCGCTCCAGAGAAGGGGATTTCTCTGAGATACATTCCTGTCAGTCCAACATATCCTATTTATGTCACAAGCAAAGTTTAAATTCCCTGGATCAAGTAATTATGATGCTATTCATTTTGCGGATGTACAAAAGGTCCATCAGAGTTGGATCTGAGGACGCAAAGATTGTTTCCTATGGACTGCTGACAGGCAGGGTAAAAGACAGAGGGCTTTGATGTAATCTGCATAGGACATGCTGTTTACACCATGTATTCTTTTTATGAGGAACCTCTGTGGATGTTCCAGTTGTTGCATGTGCCTGGTCAAATACATACTGAAGGGGGAATTGTACTCAAGGATGGGCATGATGAGGGCCGAATACAGTGGAACAATGACTTCCTTGCACCTAAATGCCATCCCCTTGCTTATAAGTTGAGCACCACAGAATGAATTCCTTACTATTTTAGAGACATGGTTCTACTCTTAGGGGTGTGTTATCAATGAGGTAATTTCTTAGGGTGGCTGACTTCCCAAAGGGTACTATTATGCATTTTTGGACACTGAGTTTTAAACGGTGGCATTGGCACCAGTCATTTGTCTGTGTTAGTCTTTCTTGTAGGATGTTAGTGTCTTGGGGGGGGTTCTATGACTGCTTCTAGTTTCCAATTATCTGCAAACTTGGTCATCCAGAGGCCCTAGACATTGACCTTAACTTCTGAAAAGAAGATGACAAAAAGCAGTGGACACACAGCAGAGCCCTGAGGGACTCTGCTAGTGACCGACCTCTTTGTGGCGGTAGTCTCCCTTATCCTAATGTCTGGGTCCTATGTAAGAACCAGCTGGCTATCCAAAATGTAACATAGTAGTTTATGCTTATATCCATCAGTTTGTTTACAATGCCCAAGTGGGCTACTGTATCAAATGTCATAGCCAGGTGAAGGTAGGTAGTATGTAATGTTTTGTCCTTGCTGACCTCCTCAAAGAAGTCCGCCAGGCTGAATAGGCCCTTGATGAAACAAAACTGGGTTGGATCCACTGTTTGAATGTTTTCTATGTACTTATTTATCATTTACATGACACTTTTTTCTATGGCTTTGCATATGAATGCAGTCATACCTATATACCTGTAGTTTCCAGAGTTCACTGATGGCCCGGCCTTGTGTGTTGGGATGGCCACTGCAGTTCTCCTTTCTCCCGACATAAAGCCTGTCTGCAGGCTATGGTTAAACAGTGACTCCAGTTGTCCCAACAGGTCATGTTTCAGGCTATTTAGAAGGCATCCAGGGATATTATCAGGGTCCAAGGATGCAGTGTTTTTGGCCTTTGAGAGCACATCTAGGGACCTGCTCCCTACTGACAGTTGAGAATACTTGATGGTATTTCCAGGGGATAAAACTGGAGCTGAACTTATCAGCCAGCAGATTTGCTTTACCTTCCGACTCCTTGTAGGTGGCTCCATTTACATTTAAATCTGAACACACCACATTTTATATTTTGTACATAGCTAAAGAAAGCCTTGTGGTTACCCTTTGTCTGGGAGGCTACCTTTACCTCAAATGTGGCTTTAGTAGACTTAATTTGCCCTCTTAGTTGTTTGTTTTGATTGTTGAGAGTGTTTCCTAATCTTGGCTATGACTTTTTTCTTTTGTTGTACAATCTGTTTATGTTTGGATTTCACCATGGTGTTTTTTTTTAGATAGCTTTGGTCTTATTTCTGCCACAGTTGCTTCTATGCATTTAGTGACACGATTATACAGAGTTTCTGTGAACAATTCCATATAAGCAGCTGTATTCTCAGGATTTGGGTGGGCTTGAAATTTTGGCATGTTATCACCTAATAGGAAATCCGTGGTGGTGCAGCGGTAGCATTGTTGCCTTACAGCAAGAGGTTCTCCCGTTCGATTCCCGGCTGGAGTGCGGGGAGAGCCTTCTGTGTGGTGTCTGCATGTCCTCCCCGCGGGTCGAGTGGCATTCTGAAAGACATGCATGAATGGGCATGCCTTCTTTGAAGGTTGGGCGTCGCGCTGGGAACTCGGCATCGTAAAAATCTGCCAATCATCAGCGGACCGAAGTTCAGCTGTGGGCCGAACCCTAAATGGGAAAAGCCAAAAGACAAACATCACCTAATAATAGGAAGATTGCTTTAGGATAGTTCCTAGATGTTACAGGGTTATCTAGGGTCACAGAATTGATTTTTATTATGTAGGAGACAGCTTTGTGGTCTGACCTTACTAGAGAGGATGCTACACAAGGGTAATACAACTTTCTCCCCATGTTTTGGAGTACAAGGTCAAGTATGTTTGCACCCCTTGTAGGGGTATGGACTATCTAGTCCTAGATGTTTGTGCTTACAAAGTCCAAGAATCTGTGGGCCTCTAAGTTTGGGGTCATGCAAGTATCCCAGTTTATAGTGGGGTAAATTCAGTCACCCACGAGTATGTTATTGGACTGAATGGTGAGAGCCTCCAGTAAGCAAAGTACATGTTATGGGTTTCTAGGGTCATAAAGGGAGACAATATAGTTTGCAAGGATATGGTATGGGATTTTGCCTATGGAAATTTGGATATGGAGAAGGGCAAACACGTTGTTCTGTTTTACTGGTCTTGAGAAGTTTATTGTTGATATGGATTTAGACACCACCATCTTTGGTCCCTGCTTGTGCAGTAGCTGGCCTAATTGTGAGGAACACATTACAGCCCTGTACTGCTGGTGTGCTGTCTGTGGCTTTAAACATGTCTCACTAACTGCACAGAAGTCCACATTCTCAGCAGCAAGGAGAGCCTGGAGGGAGTGGAGTTTCTTGTTAAGGCTCCAAACACTGAGCAGTAACACCTTTAGGGTCCTTGTGTTGGTTTTGTTGTGTCAGAAGGTTGTTAGTTTGGCAATGCCTAACAAAGGCACTTATAGGGGAGGACAATTTTTTTAACAACTTTATTGAATTATCACTTAATACAAAAGCAAACATGCATTTACATAAAAGAAAACAAACCATGTTAATATGGTAAGTTACATTACACATCGCATGGATGCTTTTATACAATCATCACTCCAACATTACATACATTGCTCCTTTCCTTAAACCTCACTTCTCCTAAAAACATTATTCTGCATGTATTGTTCCCACAATTTCCATTTTTTCTTCTGTAGTTTGTTCCTACTCTTTCAAAAGACCCTACTTCCTATTCTTTTATCTCTGTTATAATATTCACTACTTCAAGTACAGATGATTTGGACTTATTTTCATGTTCTAGTAATATTTCTTTTTTGGCAGCGAAAAGAAATAAACTTAACAAGGCCTTACTATGTCTAGACAATTTGGATCCTGTATCCCAGCACAAAAAATAATTTCCTTAGTTACACCCTTTTGCTCACCCAATATTTCTGGTAGAGTACTCTGCAAGGAATTTTTAAAGTCTGCCAGCTCATTAAACTCACAAAACATATGTCCCAGTTACCCCTTTTTCCCCCCATCACACCTCCAACATTTGCCATCTAACTGAGGAAAAACTCTTTGGAATTTGCTTTAGTTATAAAAATACCTATGCAAACACTTCCAAGCAAAAATCCTTAATCTTCTAGACTGCTGCATACTTGGGAGCCATACATACATCTTCCCATTGTTTCCTTGTGAATTGCTTATCCAATCTCACCTTCTAGTCTTTTCTAAACTCTTCTGATTGATTGCTATAGTAATCGTGTAATATTTCATAGGTCCTAATAATTTATCCTTTCTTTAACAGCAGCTTCCATTCTAGATTCAGCTGAAAACTCTAACAGAGCAGGACATTCATTTAGGATTACCCTATCCCTTTCTCTTTGTCTATACTCTGATAGGAGTCCCTGATAGGGAAAGCAGTCTCTAGCCTGCAGTCCAAATGTCTTTTTCTGGCCTCTTCCCATTCTATTACCTTTGCCTCTCTAGTTATTTGCTCCCAAACCTTGATTTCTTTGTCAGTTTTCTCCAATAAATTACAGCCCCCTCTTGCCTATTCTCTGTACCTCTAATCCCAATCATCCCTATTAGCAGAAACTCCTTTCTCCATTCTCACCTTGACTTAGTTCTTAGAATACTTTCTGCTACTTTATGAATATAATATTCTGAATGGCAGTTATTCCACCTGCTTCATCATCCCTTTCAAATTTGAATTATAGCTTCCTGTTTATGTTAAGTAAATGAGCCTTAACTGTGTAGCTCTAAAATATCTCTTCACATCAGGTAATCCTAAACCAGCTTGTTCTAGTGGAAGGATCAATTTGTCCTTACTTGACTTTTACCCTGTTACCCTCCCAGATAAAATCCTTCAAGGGTTTATTAATTACTGTCCACAACTTCTCTTCTGGTTTGTAAAAACATGTTCGACATGTATATACAACTAAAGGGACTGAAAACATTTTCACTGTTTGTATCTTGCTATTCATGCCCATAAACAAGAGCTTCAAAGTTTCTCAGTTTTTGTATTATATTTTTATTCTCTTACCACATATCCTTAGCTGCCATAGCAGAATCCTTTTTAACCCATACTCCTAAATACGTCATTTAATTGTGTCTCCATATTTTTGGGTATTTCTGAACCAATTCATGTGTGTGTACACAGTTTACAGCTATAGCCTTTGTTTTGTGTGTATTCATTTTATATCTCAAAAATCTTGAAACCATCTCAGAATGTTCCACAAGATTGAGATGTCCTTTTATGGTTTTATCAGTTACAAAATATCATCTGCAAATAAAGCCAAATTTTCTTGATTACCATAAACACTTATAGCCTTGAATTTCTGAGTCACTTATTTTCTTTGTTATTTGCATCATATGCTGAGCTATTGACAAAGGGATAGAGGACACTCCTGGCCTGGTTCCTCTGCTCAGAACACAACTTATCAGAAAGGATCCCTCCACTTTAATCTTTAATTTTTGCCTTCAATTGCCCATATGTCTTCCTAACATTGTTGTTATTATTATTATTAATTATTACTATTGTATCAGAGAATGCAAATGCTACCATTGCTCTACTCATAAAATCCCAGCTTACTCTGTCGAATGCTTTCTCTGCATTATGACCAACTAACAGCAGCAGTATTTTCTTACATCCTACTTCCCTCTGGAGCATAATTTATCTACTAACGCTGTCAAGTGTTTGCCTCTCCTCCACAAAACCACCTACATGAAGCTGGGTCTGAAAAGTCTTTGCCATCGTTCGGTATTACAGCCACCATAGCTTTCTTTCAGTATGCTGGTGCTTCCCCTCATTTTAAAATACTCAAAGATCTGGAAAATTTTATCACTTTCTTTCTCAGCTTCCAAACTTCCACAGGACTGTCATGTCTTCCTGGAGACATTCCTGCAGACTGGTTTTAAGTCACTATTTTTTATTTCATCTCCTCCTATCTTAACTGTTGCACCTCATCTACCTCTAGCCTTGGCATACTTAACTCTTTCATAAATATATCCATTCCTACTTTTTCTTGATTTCAACATTCCTCTGCTTTGTACACATTTTCATAAAATTTTCAAAACATGTATAATACCTCTACAGCATCTCTGGTTATTTTTCTTGATATAGGCTCTCTAAGTTTGGCAACAACCCTTTCTACTTTCTGTTGTTTAAGTCATTGAGCTAAAAGTTTTTGCACTCTGGAGCTAACATCAAGAAACAGTTGCTTAATGGCAACCTTTCTATACTCATGCATATTATTCACATACTTCCTTATTTTCTCTTTAGCACTCTGTAGTTGCACCTCTGCTTGTTCTGACAGATTCCCCTTATTCTACAATACTTTAACCTTTGTCAGACCCTCTAAATAATTATTGTTACTTTTTAACCATATTTCTTTTATTACTACCCTATTTTTAAACTCCACTTTCATTTTATCCCACTCACTAGCTAGAAGTTCTGAAGAAATTTCTATCTTCCCTAATAGTTCTCAAACAATTTCCACTACCCATTCCTTAAATTCCTCTTGTTTTAACAAGCAAGTGGGAAAAAGTACAGTTGTGTACACTTACCATAAATGTAGATGTTAGAGTGTGTTCACTGTTGCAGTCATTACATTTGGGTAATCTGCTGGCAGGTTGCCCTCAGTTGGCCTGAATTCCAAATTCTTGGTTCTTGCTTCGGTTGCTGTATCCTCCTCCATGACGTCAGGGGTATAAAACATGCAGCCAATGCCATTTTCTTTAGTTTTCTTGCCCTCGATGTCAGATGCCCCAAAAAGATAGCCAATTTATATATATATATATATATATATATATATATATATATATATATATATATATATATATATATATATATATATATATATGTGCATGCATCAATATAAATTTTACCTTCATCTACAAGCAAATACACCACATAGGTTGTAGAAGACAGAGAAGGAAAGATAAAATTCAGAGTGACAGGGGGATGTCGGGAGGGTAACCTGGACTGCAACAGTGAATACACTCGAACATCTACATTTATGGTAAGTGTACACAACTGTTCTACGTTCGTGTTTCGCTGTTGCAGTCATTACATTTGGGTAGAATCCCAAAGCTATGGTTGGGAGGCTGGAGCTAAATAGCATTAGGTACAGCTATGAGGCCTTGCAGCACTGCAGTGACAAAGCTTGCCTTGGACTTAGAATAGAGAGGCAAATTGTAATGCTTTGTAAAGGTGTGAACAGAGCACCAAGTAGCAGCCTCTAGAATGTCTTTGGTTGGTACTGCTCTGAGAAAGGCTGCTGAAGTAGCTGCAGCTCTGGTGGAATGAGACCTAATGCCCTTGGGCACAGGTTTACCATGGTGCAAGTAGCAGAAACGGATGCAGTGGCTCATCCACTTTGAAACTGTCTGCTTTGAAATAGCCTTTTTCATTCTGATCCTGCAGCATATGACACTAGTAACTTCTCAGCTTTTCTTAGAGCTTTACTCCTGCTCAAGTAGAATCTTAGTTGTCTGTGAACATCCAAGGAATGCAGAATTCTCTCCCCTTTGTTCTGCGGATTTGGATAAAAGGTTGGCAGATGAATTGTTTGGTTAAGAGCCACACTGGAAACCACCTTAGGCATAAAAGTAGGATTTGTCCTCAAGAGACACCCTGTCCAGGCAAAATATGATAAAAGGCTCTACAGCCATGAGGGCCTTTAGCTCAGAAACTCTTATTGCTGAAGTAATTGCTAGTAGCAGAGCTGTCTTCCATGATAAGAACTTTATATCAGCAGTAGCAGCTGGTTCAAATGGAGGCAGGGTGAGTTTTTCCAGCACAAAATTGAGGTCACATGCAGGTAATGGTGATCTTCTAGGGGGCCTTAAATTTTTGGCTACTCTAAGACAATGCTTTAGTAAAGGATGAGAAAAGATTGATAGCTCTGTGTTGTAATGAGCCGAAATGGCAGAGGCATGGATTTTGATTGATGAGAAAGATGGGCCTTTGTCAAGCATCTCAGTTAAGTATTGTAATATCTGAGGAATATTTGGTTTTGCTGCATCAGTTCATTGTGCTCGATTCCAAGCACAGAATCTCTTCCATTTGTCAGCATAAGATTTTCTAGTACTAGGCCTTCTGGATTCCAAAATGACATCCATCACAGCTTTACTGAGAGGTGTTGTTTACATGACTACCTGATTAGCCATGCTGCCAGGTTTAAAGAGTGTAGTTGATTGTGCAGGATCTGATTGTTTTGTTGGGACAGTAGTTGTGGTGTTTGAGGCAAGGTCCAAGCTGGGTATTCAGACAAGTTCCTTAGGACTGAGTAGCAGTATTGGTGGGGCCAGTCCGGGGCAATTAATATCATCTTTGGCTTCTCTTGTCTGACTTTTAGGAGGACCTTTGGTAGAAGAGGCAGAGGATTAAAAGCATAAACTGATAGGTTTTTTCCAACTGAAGGACAGGGTGTCCACTTTCCATGCTTGTCTGTGATAAGTCCTTGTGCAGAATCTTTCCAATTGATAATTTTGAGGAGAGGCAAATAGATCTATGTCTGGGCTCCACAATTTCTCTGTTATCATGCTGAAGACTTGTGTATTTAGTTTCCACTCGTGAGGATCCATAAGGTTTCTGCTTAAATCGTCGGAGTGTTTTGTTTTCCTGGCAGGAATTGAGCTTGAAGATGTATTTGGTAGGTCAAAGCTGTGTCCCACAGTGCCATGGCTAATTTGCAAAGGGGGTAGTAGTGTGTGCCCCCCTTGCTTGTTTATATACCACATAACTGTGGTGTTGTCCGTCTTTATCAGTAGTTGTCCTGGATGAAGTAAGTCCTTGAAGGCTGTTAGGGCATTTTGAAGGGCAAACATCTCTTTCTGGTTGATATGTAGATGCATTTGTTTTGGTGCCCATATACCCTGAATGCATCTTCCTGCCAAGTGGTCCCCCAAGGCATAATCTGATGCGTCTGTTAAGGTTTGACTGGCAGGGGGTAGGGTGAAGGGCTGTCCCATGTTTTGGTGACAGGCCGTTGCCCACCACAGAAACTCCCGTTGCAGGCAGGGAATGAGGAGAATCATTGTTTCCAGACTGTGTGAATGTTGACTCCATAAACTTTTTAGGTACCATTGAAGTTTCCTCATATGCAGTCTTGCATATGGGATTAGTAGGATGCAGGATGCCATGAAGCCCAGAGCCTGCAGAATTTGTCTTGCAGAAGACTGGGTTTTTGTTGCCATCAGTTTGAAGTAAGTAGTCAGTTGCCTTTGTCTGGCGTAAGGTAAGCCATCTGGGCAGTTGTATTCAAGCTTGCACCAAGGAATGTTATTTTTTGAGAGGGTACCAGTTGTGATTTCTTTTCGTTTGCAGTGTACCCTCAGCATGTTAGAAGCCTTTTCACAAATGCCAGGTGTCGAAGAAGAGTGTCTTTGTTCTCTGCTTGAACAAGACAAGTCGTCCAAGTAAGGATATATTTGTATACTTCTTTGTCTGCAAAGTGCAATTACTGGTGCCAGGCACTTTATAAAGACCCTGGGCACAGTGGATAAGCCAAAGGGCAGGGCAGAGAATTGGTAATGCATTAAGCCAGCCTTGAATCAGAGGTATTTTCTGCACGATTGTCTTATTGGGACATGCAGGTATGCCTCTTTTAGGTCTAAAGTCACCAGCCAAACATTCATCCCCAGCATGGGCAGAAGCTGTTTTAAAGTCAGCATTTTGAATTTTGGAATGTCCAGGTATGTGTTCAAAATCGATAAATCCAGTATTGACCACCAGGCCTTGTCCTTTCTGGGTACCAAGGACAGTCTTGAGTAAATACCTTGTCCTTTTTCCTGTTCTGGTTGAATGGCCCCCATATCCATGAGAGACGCAACCTGTTTCTGTGCCTCTGCCCATTGATTTCTGGGCAGATCTGGCCAACTGTTTGCCCTTGGCAGAATGTGGAAATGGAATCTGTATCAATGTGAAACTATGTTTAGTACCCACTTGTCCCGGGTTATTAACTGCCAATTTTGAGCAAAAAGTGCTAATTTTCCCCCTAAGGGTGCTGTCAAAAGATAAGTGCTTGGTGTAGGCAGAGGGAAGTCATTGGGACTGTTTTCTGTAGGTTTGCGCTTTATCTCCCCCTGATTTGGAGGTAGATGCGGCCCATTGCTTTGACCTGTATGAATCCTGCGCCTGGTATCTGAAAGCCTTTGGGCATCTGGATTTGCCCCTTTGAGCTCTGTCTGATACAGGAAAGGACCAATTTTTTGTAGGCCAGTGTCTACTGAATCTTGGTGGCTGCACTTGTAAGAAGTCTTTAACAGTTTGCATAGACTTAACTTTGTCTTCCATTTTCATTAAAACCTCTTCTGCCTTAATACCAAACAAAGAATCATGCTGTAAAGATGCATCTAGCAATTTAGCTTTAACATGATCAGGCAAATTTTGTTCCTTTAACCAGGCATGCCTCCGAATCACAGATCCAGTAACTGCGGCCCTGCAGGAGGCCTCTAAGAAATCAAAACCACATTGCAACGTATGCTTTCCAACGTGTTCAGCTGCATGCAATAATTCCTGCAATTCTTTATTTTCTGCACATTCTGAAATCATCATTTTCTGTTTCAGCAATCCAAAAACATGTTGTTGGTACTTAATCATGTGAAATTGACAGTTTCAGGCTCTTACTGCCAAGGTTGTAGATGTATAAACCTTTTTACCCCATCTGTCTAGTGCTCTTGAATCTCTGTCAGAGGGGGTAGGATATTTTGCTGTTGAGGCCTTAACTCCCTTTGGACCCTGTCAAACAGCTTAAGGTCAGCAACAGGGTTTCTAGATAAAAATGTATGTGAGTCAGGGACCCTGTAATATCTGTCAGGCTTACTGGGAGCCAGAAGTAAGGAGTCAGGGGTCAAGCTGGACTCCAAAAACACATCATCCACAATGTCTAAAACAGGGGGAATGGCTAAAGGCTTGTGCTGAGGGAGAAGGAGGAAATCCTTGAGCCTCTTTTTTTGATTCTGAGAAGTCTTGACTCTCCCAGTGGAAATGCTCCCTCAAGGTATGCAAGGTTTCTCCAAATGAATAATCCTCTGGAGGAGATGCAGAAGGAATAGACTCCTCAGCATCAGAATCCTCATAGGGAGGTATGGATAATCCCTGATCAGAAGAGTAATCAGAAGAAATAGAAACCTGATCAGAAGATTCATAATCAGTGTCTTGCCAAGGCCTCTTATCTGGAGGGGGATGGGTACCCCTGATCAAGTTAATGATGTTTTCAGCCATTTTGATGATCTGTTTTTTAGGCATAGAGGCCTGCGCACGTAGCTCAGGCATCGTTATTTTAGTTTTAGAAGTTGTCTTTGCCTTTGATTTTGCAGCTGTCGTCGGTTCGATATAAAAATGTTGAGGTCTGAATACACCCTCAGAAGCCGGTGCCTGCTCAGCAGTTCCAGACTCATCCGAGGGAGATGCATCCGTCGGTCCAATACCTTGAGTATCTTGCAGCATGCCAGACTCCACATGGGTGTCGGTAGAGGCCTGCAACTCGAAGGTAGCGGGTATCAGGGGCTGCGAAAGTGCCACACTGAGAACTGGCGACTGGCCTAGGAGAAGCTTTGTCGTTGGTTTTGGATCTCGACTGCCTTTCTCTGTCCTTTTCTTTGCGTTTTTTATGTACTCCGGTAGTCAGATTGCTATCCAACGACATTTCTGGGTAGTTAAATCTGTTTCCAAAATACTTTGATGCAAAAATATACCGACGCTTAATAGTGCGTTGGTTAAATCTAGCACAAAACCGACAGCCAGACACGTTGTGATCAGGGCCTAGGTAAGGAATACAGTATAAATGGAAATCCTTATGAGGTATTTGCTTCCCACAAGTAATACAATTATTAACTTTTTCTGACATCGGTAAAAAGCAAGAAAAAAAGTTTCCTCAATGGGGTACTTCGCTTTAGTGAAGACATCGGTTCTGAAACTCAAACTCGAATATTTCAGTAGTCGGCCGACCGGCACTTGCGAAATGCTTCTGCTTCAGGCACCGCGTGGCAAGAAAGACTAAAGAAAATGGTGTCGGCTGCATGTTTATACCCCTGACGGTCTGACGTCATGGAGGAGGAGACAGCAACCGATGCAGGACCAAAGACATTGGAATTCAGAGCAACCTGCCAGCAGATTACCCAAATGTAATGACTGCAACAGTGAAACACGAAGAACATCAGTGTCTCATTTTTATTTCATTACTTAGCACTTTGGTT
>NC_056751.1:578252753-578275242 GCF_019279795.1 Protopterus annectens | reverse complement strand
AAGGTTTCTGCTTAAATCGTCTGCCAGAGTGTTTTGTTTTCCTGGCAGGAATTGAGCTTGAAGATGTATTTGGTAGGTCAAAGCTGCGTCCCACAGTGCCATGGCTAATCTGCAAAGGGGGTATGAGTGTGTGCCCCCCTTGCTTGTTTATATACCACACAACTGTGGTGTTGTCCGTCTTTATCAGTAGATGTCCTGGATGAAGTAAGTCCTTGAAGGCTGTTAGGGCATTTTGAACGGCTTACATCTCTTTCTGGTTATGTAGATGCATTTGTTTTGGTGTCCATATGCACTGAATGCATCTTCCTGCCAAGTGGGCTCCCCAGGCATAATCTGATGCGTCTGTTAAGATTTTGCTGGCAGGGGGTAGGGTGAAGGGCTGTCCCATGTTTTGGTGACAGGCCTTTGCCCACCATAGAAGCTCCCATTGCAGGCAGGGAATGAGAGGAATCATTGTTTCCAGACTGTGTGAATGTTGACTCCATTAACATTTTAGGTACCATTGAAGTTTCCACATATGCAGTCTTGCATATGGGATTAGTAGGATGCAGGATGCCATGAAGCCCAAAGCCTGCAGAATTTGTCTTGCAGAAGACTGGGTTTTTGTTGCCATCAGTTTGAAGTAGTCAGTTGCCTTTGTTTGTCTGGCGTAACGTAAGCCATCTGGGGAGTTGTATTCAAGCTTGCACCCAGGAATGTTATTTTTTGAGAGGGTACCAGTTGTGATTTATTTTCGTTTGTAGTGCACCCTAGGCATATTAGAAGTCTTTTCACAAATGCCAGGTGTTGAAGAAGAGTGTCCTTGTTCTCTGCTTGAATGAGACAGTCATCAAAGTAAGGATCTATTTGTATACTTCTTTGTCTGCAAAATGCAGTTACTGGTGCCAGGCACCTGGGTGCAGTAGATAAGCCAAAGGGCTGTGCAGAGAATTGGTAATGCATTAAGCCAGCATTGAATCTGAGGTATCTTCTGCACGATTGTCTTACTGGGACATACAGGCATACCTCTTTTACTTCTAAAGTCACCAGCCAAGCATTCTTGCCCAGCATGGGCAGAAGCTGCTGCAAAGTCAGCATTTTGAATTTTGGAATGTTCAGGTATGTGTTCAAAATCGATAAATCCAGTAATGGCCACCAGGCCTTGTCCTTTCTGGGTACCAAGAACAGTAGAGTAAAAACCTTGTCCTTTTTCCTGTTCTGGTACTGGTTGAATGGCCCCCATATCCATGAGGAACGTAACCTGTTTGTGTCTCTGCCCATTGATTTTTGGGCAGATCTGGCCAACCGTTTGCCCTTGGCAGAGTGTGGAAATGGAATCTGTATCCCTGTGATACTATGTTTAGTACCCACTTGTCCTGGGTTATTAACTGCCAATTTTGAGCAAAAAGCGCTAATTTTCCCCCTAAGGGTGCTGTCAAAAGATAAGTGCTTGGTGTAGGCAGAGGTAAGTCATTGGGACTGTTTCCTGTAGGTTTGCGCTTTATCTCCTCCTGATTTGGAGGTAGATGCACCCCATTGCTTTGACCTGTATGAATCTTGCACCTGGTATCTGGAAGCCTTTGAGCGTCTGGATTTGCCCCTTTGAGCTCTGTCTCATAGAGGAAAGGACCAATTTTTTATAGGCCAGTGTCTATTGAATCTTGGTGGCTGCACTTGTAAGAAGTCTAACAGTTTGCATAGACTTAGCTTTGTCTTCCATTTTCTTTAAAACCTCTTCTGCCTTAATACCAAACAAAGAATCATGCTGTAATGACGCATCTAGCAATTTAGCTTTAACATGATCAGGCAAATTTTGTTCCTTTAACTGGGCATACCTCCGAATCACAGATCCAGTAACTGCGGCCCTGCAGGAGGCCTCTAAGGAATCAAAACCACATTGCAAAGTATGCTTTCCAACTTGTTCAGCTGCATGCAATAATTCCTACAATTCTTTATTTTCTGCACATTCTGAAATCAACATCATTTTCTGTTTCAGCAATCCCAAAACATGTTGTCGGTACTTAATGTGAAATTGACAGTTTAAGGCTCTTACTGCCAAGGTTGCAGATGTATAAACCTTTTTACCCCATCTGTCTAGTGCCCTTGAATCTCTGTCAGAGGGGGTAGGATTTTTTGCTGTTGAGGCCTTAACTCCCTTTGGACCCTGTGAAATAGTTTCAGGGTCAGCAACAGGGTTTCTAAATAAAAATTTATGAGAGTCAGGGACCCTGTAATATCTGTCAGGCTTACTGGGAGCCGGAGGTAAGGAGTCAGGGGTCAAGCTGGACTCCGAAAACACATCATCCACAATGTCTAAAACAGGGGGAATGGCTAAAGGCTTGTGCTGAGGGAGAAGAAGGAAATCCCTGAGCCTCTTTTTTGATTCTGAGAAGTCTTGACTCTCCCAGAGAAAATGCTCCCTCAAGGTATGCAAGGTTTCTCCAAATGAATAATCCTCTGGAGGAGATGCAGAAGGAATAGACTCCTCAGCATCAGAATCCTCATAGGGAGGTATAGATAATTCCTGATCAGAAGAGGAATCAGAAGAAACAGAAACCTGATCAGAAGATTCATAATCAGTGTCTTGCCTAGGCCTCTTATCTGGATGGGGATGGGTACCCCTGATCTTATCTGGATGGGGATGGGTACCCCTGATCAAGGTAATGAGGTCTTCAGCCATTTTGATCATCTGTTTTTTAGGCATAGAGGCCTGTTCATGTGGCTCGGGCATCGTTTTTTTAGTTTTAGAAGTTGTCTTTAACTTTGATTTTGCAGCTGTCGTCGGTTTGATATAAAAATGTTGAGGTTTGAATACACCCTCAGAAGCCGGTGCCTGCTCAGTGGCTCTGCACCCATCAGAGGGAGATACATCCGTCGGTCCAATACCTTGAATATCTTGCAGCATGCCGGACTCCACATGGGTGTCGGTAGAGGCCTGCAACTCGAAGGTAGCGGGTATCAGGGGCTGCGAAAGCGCCTCACTGAGTACTGGCGACTGGCTTAGGAGAAGCTTCGTCGTCTGGTTTGGATCTCGACTGCCTTTCTCTGTCCTTTTCTTTGAGTTTTTTTATGTACTCCGGTAGTTGGATTGCTATCAGACGACATTTCTGGGTAGTTAAATGTTTCCAAAAAACTTTGATGCAAAAATATACCAACGCTTAATAGTGTGTTGGTTAAATCTAGCACAAAACCGACAGCCAGACACGTTGTGATCAGGGTCTAGGCAAGGAATACAGTACAAATGGAAATCCTTATGAGGTATTTGCTTCCCACAAGTAATACAATTATTAACTTTTTCTGACATCGGTAAAAAGCAAGAAAAAAGTTTCCCCAATGGGGTACTTAGCTTTAGTGAAGACTTCGGTTCTGAAACTCAAACTCGAATATTCCAGTAGTCGGCCGACCCTTCGGGTACCACGCAGCAAGAAAGACTAAAGAAAATGGGGTCAGCTGCATGTTTTATACCCCTGACTGTCTGACGTCATGGAGGAGGAGACAACAACCAACACAGGACCCAAGATTTTGGAATTCAGGCCGAATGAGGGCAACCTGCCAGCAGATTACCCAAATGTAATGACTGCAACAGTGAAACACGAAGAACATCAGTGTCTCATTTTTATTTCATTACTTAGCACTTTGGTTGTTCATTGGTGCATGATGTGAAATAGTTATTGAATGTATGTTGAAGATTTCAATTAAATGCACACGTTCCTGTGACATATAATTTTTGTCTAGTTCAGGTTAGTTATTGTACCTTGGGGAATAATATGTAAATTCTCTCACAGTTCCCATTATTCATTTCATATCTTCCATACAAAATATTTTCAAAAATTTCTTTAGAAATCTAACCTCTTTTGTTATATTTTCCCTTCTAGGTCCTCCAGATACATCCTCACTGTTACAAATCAAGTTCCAGTCCCCACATACAAGTAATAATAAATGATTAAAGCTGATAACTTCTCCTAAATTTTTCTTAAGCTCCATAATAGCAGCTTTAGCTGGAATATAAATACATGCCAGCGTAATCCTCCTCCCTTGCCAGTAGTCCTTTACTACTACAGATCTACCATTACTAGTTTTTTCCCCTCTTCTATCAATATTGGAGCTCCTCCACCAATTTGTACAAGCCCCTGACATTCTGCTGAATATCCATCCTGAAAGCTTTTCTTTATCAAATTCACATGCTCCCTTCTTTCCAAAAGTGTCTCCTGTAGCATTATTATTTGCACTCTGCATTTTAAATACAATTCATTACTCTTAATTTTATGTCTATGAGGCTGTCAAAGGAAAAATTAACTTCAAAAAGATCAATACGTGGCAGGTTCAGGTTAAGGCACTTTAATATTGCAGCAAGGAGACAAAAACATTCTAATACAGAGTTTGTCTAACTAAAATCAGGAAATAAGTTCATCTTTATACACTTTCTAATAAGACATCGCCTACCAAGCTGACGTAACAGATCACAGGTTCTAACATCATCATTTCATAGCAGCTGTTTGTCTATAATTTTCTGCTTGCACTATCAATTTTATGAAAAACTTCCTAAGAAAAATAACGTGGCCTTGGCGACCACCAGTTAGATACCGCTTCCCACTATATTATGTTACCATTCAAGGTACTATGGCTAATTCGAGCACAAAGCAAGTACAGATTCTTCAAACTGTCTTTGTTTGATGTATCTCTTCTTTTCTGTAGCTGTGCATGTTCTCATAACACGAACAAGGCTGATTGTTCATATTCAATGTTCTATTCATTCATTTCCTGACCTAGCAGATAATCACCTATTTTTCAAGTACATTTCCAAAAGGCATAAACATGAATTTTGCTGTGCTAGCAGTTACTAGGTCAGGGGGCATCTTGCAAGTTTCAGTAACATACTGCAGTTTCAAAAAGCATCTTATAATTTCATACAGAATTAAGCTGTATATAAAATAGAATGAAAATGTGTTAACCCTTTTAGCTTCTAATAAGCATTAAACATATACATAAATGCATATTTTTCTGACAGAGGCCATTCACATTTTAAGATATGCTTAGTGTAGACATTATGATAAGCTATTATTCCCACCTATTATATATGACAGCTTTTTTTAAATATCTATTTCCAGCTTTTCTGTTACATGCACCCACTAATGTTTGGCAGGATGATCTCTTACACGTTTGTTTCTTGTCATCTCCATTTGAACCTATGTCACAAGACTTGCTGTTTTAATGAAAACCCTCAAAACAAACACACCAAGAACACCCTCATAACCAATTAACATAAAACAGACACACACAGCAGTGTAATCTTCCAATCATCTTTTTCTTTTGGCTGCTCCCATTAGAGGTCACCATAGTGGATCATCTGTTTACATTTCTTCCTGTCCTCTGCATCTTGCTCTGTCACACCACACACCTGCATGTCCTCTCTCACCACATCCATACACAAAAGTTAAGTACTTACCATAACTTGGCATCTGTGTTGCCCAATTTCATTATGCATCACCAGTGGGTCTACAGATCCGACCTCGGATCTGACTAAGCCATTTCTCCAGACTTGCGATCCAAGCCTCAAGCTCCTCCTTCTCCCATAATGCCCCACGCCTTCTCTAACCCCTCAGATTGAGTTTGCTTCCGTCTCAAAAGTGATTTAGGTTTATAGTACTGTGAAAAACAGAAGAAAGTGACCATACTGAAGCTCAAACTAGGAATCTATGGGCTCCCATATCCTCTCTATCACTCTCAGCTGATTTAGGATGGGGGAAGGAGGGTGGGATGTGATGCATAATGAATTTGGACAACAAAGATGCCAAGTTATGGTAAGTACATAACTTCTAATCTTATGTTGTCCATTTCATTATGTATCACCACTGGGTCAGAGTCCTCAGCTAAGTACCTGGGTGGCCCTCAAGGAAGGATATGCCTGAACTTTGTGGACCCAAAGAATGCTCTGTTTCTAGAAATAATGTCCAACTTACAGTGAGATACAAATGTGTGAGATTTGGACCAGGTTGCTGCTGCACAAATTTCGACAATAGGAGTTCTTGCGGAAAAAGCAGATGAGATAAACATGGACCTAGTTGATGAGCTCTAACAGGACAGGAAAGTTGCATGCCATGCTGGGAGTAGATTGTAGAAATACAGTCAGTAATCCACTTGGCTAAAGTAATTTTAGATATGGCCTGACCTAATCTGTTTGGTGAGAAGGAGATGAACAATTGTTCAGATTTCCTGTATGGTTTAGTTCTGTGTAAACAGAAGCACAATTGTCTATGTACATCCAGTGAATGCAACATATATTCACCCTTATTGGAATAATTAGGGAAGAATACAAGCAAGTGAATGGTCTGGTTAATATTTGTCTCTGTGGCAACCTTTGGAATGAAGGAAGGATTTGTTCTGAGGGAAAATCTATCTTTAAAGAAGGTAATGTAAGGAGGCTGGGAGGACAGAGCTTGTAATTCAAACACTCTTCTTGCTGAAGTAATGGCCACTAGAAAGACAGTCTTCCAAGACAAGAATTTTAAGTCATGTGAGTTAGCACGTTCAAAGGGTCTCTGAGTAAGGCCTTGAAGCACAAGAGTGACATCCCAAAGAGGGGAAGTATCTTTTATTGGAGGTCTAAGATGAAAGACTCCACTCTTGAAGGCCCTGTATAATCTAGAAGTGGACAGGGAAGACTAAAGATTGTTGCCTTTCCCTACATGAAAATTCAAAACAGCTGTTAGTTGTAACTTCACAGTGGAAAAACTAGCTCCATGCTGAAAAAGTCATCTGAGAAACATAAGAATATCTGAAACAGAGGCAGAAAAAGGATCGATATTCCGTTCCGATGCCCAAATAGAAAATCTCTTCCATTTACTGTTGTATACTTTCTTAGTGGAAGACTTCTTTTTTTTTGTAAAAAATCTTATTTCTTTTTTTTTTTTTTGTGAAAACAGATACAGTAAAATGTAACAATATTAATAGACAGGTAGTAATTTGACCAGAGAATACATTGCTGAATAATAAAACATAAATGCAAAACAGTAAGAACTATTTACACATATGCCAACATTCCATCACTGATTACATATACCAACTTGAAGCTAGAATATGTTCAAAAAGGGATTTCCAAAATTCTGTAAAGTGACTGTGGGATTTCTCAGTGTAATTTAAGTATTTGTGAGCTAGTAGGTGTTTGGTAGCCAATTGTTTGAAATCCTCCCATGTGAGTGATGCTCTATCCATCCAATGTAATGTAATACTTAAGTAAAGAAATTAGAAGTTATGTACTCACCATAACGTTCCATCTGAGTAGGTGACTTCATTCGGATGCAACCTGTGGGTATCGGATCCGATCTCGGATCCGAGCCGGCAATTCAAAAGCTTAGGCTCCGAGCTCCTAGCTCCTCCCTCTTACCCATAACCCCTTGCCAAGCCCTGACTGACCTCAGATTGAGTTTGCCTCAAAATACTGACCACAGTATACTAAAACAGCATAAATACTCGCTCTATAAAGGTCAGGGGATGGAGGGGATGGTTACATCGAATGAAGTCACCTACTCAGATGGAACGTTATGGTGAGTACATAACTTCTAAATCTGAAGTAGGCAGACTTCATTCTTCTGCAACCTGTGGGACAGAGTCCCTAGCTACCTGAATCTTGGGCGTCATGGAAGGATGTTCCGAGCACCGCTGAGCCAAAGGATGCTCTTCCTCTAGAAACAACATCCACCTTGTAATGAGAAATAAAAGTATGAGGCGAGGCCCAAGTAGCTGCAGCAGATATCATCCAACGAAACACGGGACTTAAAGGCGGCTGACGTAGAAACTGCCCTAGTAGAATGAGCCGTAACCCTCTGAGGAGCAGGTCTGCCTGAAGTGTCATATGCCTGCAGAATGCAATTAGCAATCCATTTAGATAGAGTGACTTTAGACACTGCTTTACCCAGAGCAAATTTAGCAAAGGAGATGAACAGCTGATCTGATTTCCTGTGGCCAGCTGTCCTGTTAATATAAAAACGTAATTGTCTATGAACATCCAATGAATGCAATTTGTATTCTCCTTTGTTTGAATACTTGGGAAAAAAAAAAAAAAAAAAAAAAAAACCAGGCAAATTGATTGACTGGTTAATATTGGATTCAGAAGAGACCTTCGGAAGAAAAGATGGATTGGTCCTGAGGCACACCCTATCAGGGAAGAAAGAAAGATAAGGCGGTTTGACACATAGAGCCTGAAGCTCAGACACCCTTCTGGCTGAAGTGATAGCTACCAGAAAGGCAGTCTTCCAGGAAAGGTATTTTAAATCAGCAGAAGCTGCAGGCTCGAAGGGAGGAGCAGTAAGGGCCTGCAGGACTAAAGACAAGTCCCAAGGCGTACAACCTCCTTGACTGGAGGCCTTAACAAAAACTCCTTTGAGAAAGGTTTTGCATAATTTCGCTGTCATAAGGGGAGCTGTGTCCTGGCCAATGTGATAATGCGAAATAGCCAATTGTACCTTAATCGTGGAAGAACTGGCCCCTTGATGAAAGAGGTCTGTTAGAAAATCTAGCACCGCAGAGATAGGTGCTGAAAAAGGATCCACAGTTCTCTGTCCTGCCCATATAGAGAACCTCTTCCATTTACTCCGATAAACCTGTCTGGTGGAAGGTTTATGAGCAGCCACCAAAATGACTTTGACGGTGAAGAGATACCGGAGTCCTAATTAAGGTTGGAATTGGAGCAGCCAAGCTGTCAACTTCAGGGTCCAGATTGGGAACTGGCATTCCCAGAGGGTGAGAGATGAGATCGAAATTGGATCCAGAATCCATGGTGGATTGATTTTGTGAGACCATACGAAGGGGAACCAAGGTTGTCGAGGCCAGAATGGGGCAATGAGAATCATTCTGCTCCCCAAACTGTTGGCTTTCTGCAGAAACCTCTGCATCAGAGGAAGTGGAGGGTAGGCATAAAGGAGACCGGGAGGCCAAGCATGCACCAGAGCATCCTCGGGAACTCCTGGTGGGGAAGTAGAGCGAAGAAATTATGCATTTGGCGTTTGAGGGAGAAGCAAAAGATCGCAACAGGGTTGCCCCAAGCAAAAATCTTCTTCGCTACTTGAAGATTGAGGGACCACTCGTGTGGAGAAAGGATGGTGCGACTGAGCTTGTCCGCAAGGATGTTGGACTTTCCCGGAATGTGCGTTGCTATCAGAAAGCGTTTGGTGGAAATTGCCCATTCCCAGACTCTCATGGCCTCTCGACAAAGGGGTAAGACCTGGTTCCTCCCTGCTTGTTGATATACCAGACTACGGACATGTTGTCTGTCTGAATCGCAATAGTCCCTGTAGGAAGAACGTGGTGAAGTGCTTGCAACGCTAGGAGCACCGCCCTCATTTCCAGGACATTTATATGCAATGACGTCTCTGTGGGATTCCACGTGCCTTGGACAATCTTTCCCAGAATGCCCCCCACCCGAGGCAAGAAGCGTCCGTGGTCACTGTGGCTCGGGGAAATGCAGCGCAAAAAGGTCTTCCTGCTAGGGGCTCCGGAGAAAGAAGCCACCACAGAAGGGAGTCCCTGCACGCTCTGCTGACCGCAATCAGAGTGTTTAGAGACGAACAAAGAGGAGACCACTGAACTTGAAGGGTCCATTGAAGAACCCGCATGCGTAAACGGGCATGAATTAGAAGCGGGATAGCTGCCGCCATAGAACCTAGGGCCCTCAGGACCGAAGCTGCAGTTGGAGATGGTTGAAGGATTGCTGTCACATGACACCTCAGGCTGACGATACGGTCTGGGGTGAGGAAGGCTCGCATTGATCTGGTGTCTAGTCTTCCTCCTATGAAATCTATAATTTGAGTTGGATTCAGAAAAGATTTCTCCCAGTTGATCGTGATGCCCAGCCTTGGTGCTAGTTGAAGGAAGTAATCCCTGGCTGAGCACAGAAGATGCCTTGATGATGCCGTCAGGAGCCAGTCGTCCAGGTGCGGAAAGACCTGTAATCCCTGGAGCCTCAGGTGGGCCGCTACCACCGCTAACACCTTGGTAAACACCCTGGGGCTGAGGTGAGACCAAAGGGAGGACCCTGAACTGATAATGACTGGCTCCCAGCCGAAGCGAAGAAACCTCCTGGATCGTCTGTCCATCCGAATGTGGTAGTACGCATCCTTGAGGTCTATGGAACACATCCAGTCGTTCTCCTCAAAATGGGAGTATAGATTGCAGGGTGACCATCCGGAACTTTTGCTTGGTTACTGACAGGTTCAACAGGGAAAGGTCTAAAATTGGTCTTAAGTCCCCGTCTTCTTTGGCACCAAAAGAACCTGGAGTAAAACCCTAATCCGGCTTGATCTGGGGACGGCTGGATGGCTCTTTTCCTAGCAGCTGCTCGATTTCGATAGCTGCCTCCCTTTGGTCGGGTGGAACATCTGGGAGGCTGCGAGATTTGGGAATCTTGATTAGGGGTATTGAATATCCTCTGGATATAAGTCAAGCACCCAACTGTCTGTTGTTATGGACTCCCAAGAAGTCAGGTGCATCGAACCGCCCGACTGCCTCCAGAGACGGACAGCCGGGCAACCCTTCAGGGCTGCTGCGTGGGTCTCTCAGAGAAGGGTTCTCTGGACCCAAAATTGCCAGGAGCCCCCTGCCTCTGGCACGACGACCTCCCGTCCTCCTCTGCCACGGAAGGACTGGTTATCCGAGCAGGTTGGGACTGCTGCGACTTCGGAACCACATCTTCTTCTGTCCCTTTTGGTTCTTAGAGAAGGACCTCTGGGGAGCTGAGAAGCGGACTCCGACGGCAGACAGCGTCTTCCGTCCTTTTCGCTCTGGACTAATGTCTCGAACAGTCTTGCCAAACAAGGCAGAACCATCGAAAGGGCATTCGAAGGTCGCCTTGAAGGGCTCAGCAAAATCACAATGGCGGAGCCAGGCCTGTCGCCTCATGACCAGGCCTGCTCCTGGCTCTAGCGGCTCCCTCAGTAGCATGAGACAGCAGCCGCATAGATGTATTGGATACAGATCTGAGAGTGGCCATTCGGGTGGAGTAAACCTGTTTATCCTCACTCGAGATGGACTCGGGAGATGCAGCGTATTCTTTAATCAAATCTCGCTGCATCCTAATGACATGTGCCATGTAGTTCAGCGCTCTCAAGGAGAAGGTCGCTGAACTAAAAACTCGCTTCCCAATGCGATCCATCGAGCGGGACTCCTTGCCCGGAGGATGGACGGAGGGACTCTCCTGGGCCAATTCCTCTTCGTGGCTGCAGCCATCATCATGGCATCTACTGGGGACCCTTACTCCAGTGGGTGCGGTCTGATGGAGGAGAAAGAATGCGGTCCGGCGCTTAGGATAGGCTCAATGGTGTCCGGATCCTTCCACGCCCTGATAGATATAAGATCTACCAGGGGTCAGCAGGAGGACACCCAAGAGGTAGAAGGGCCGCCTCGAATGCCTCCAAGAACACAGACTCGTCCGAAGAAGCCTTGGGGCAGACCACCCCCTGATCCTTAACATCTCCATGATGTCTCCAAATGAGACGTCCTCAGGGGTGACCTAGGGAGCCTTCCCTTCATCCAAGTTCGTGTCTTCAGTGACGGACTCAGGGAGTCCATGTGCCTCCTCTTGCACTTGCGCCCGAGGTACTTCATCGGGGCTGTCCGAGGAGTACTCTTCAGCAGATGGATGTTCCAAGGAACCACTTGGGACATCGAGGCGGCTGTCCCTGGGACCGGCTGGTGGGGCCTGGCCCAACTGCAATGGAGTGCGGATGGAGCCGTGGCAGGGACCGGGGTCCGGATGTCCTCGACAGTGCCCTTTCCATAACGTTGAAAGCCGAGGGGAGCCAGCTTCTAAGCCCGAGCCGACCCCACTCGGATCCGGCGACGGATCGGAGTCGGAGCAAACTGTCGGATCCGAGACCAGTGTGCTCCGACCTGGACGGAGCCGAAGACACACCAGCTCCCTCGGATCCGAGGCTCGGCCTCGGCTCGAGAGGTCGGGTCCGGTACCAAGCACTCAAGGGATGGGACGGATCCGAGGTGCGCCGACCTATCGGATCCGACCCACCCCGGATCCAAATCTGCACGGCGCCGATAGCTCCGAACCCGTGGTATGGGTCGGAGAAGGAGCTAAGGGGAAAAAGGTCGGCCCTCCCGGTTGGGGGCTAGGAGCACTCCCATTTGCATTTGGGCCTGGATGAATTTCCTCATCATCCGGTCCATATCAGCAGCTCATAGAAAAGGTCGATCTAGAGGAGGCCACGGCGGACCTAGAGAGCCGTCTCGGTGACCTCCTGGAAGGGCTAGCCTCCTCCTCCTCGGGTCCAGGAGAGAACCGAGGGAGTGGAGCCGAGGAGGAGGAAAGCTAGAAGGCACAGGGAAGCCCGCTTAGATGGAGGAGCCGAACTGGAAGCTGCTCTCCTCTTGTGGTGCTTCTCCCTGTGCCTCTCCTTCTGTCTCTCCCTAGAAGAATCCTTCCCCTCCGGCAACTTTAAGGGAGGTTGAGTCCCAGCCGGAGGGAGAACTCACAGCAACAGGTTGCTGGCTGGAGGCAGAGGCGAAGCAGTATCTGGGGTAAAAGACCCGCCAGCACCAACTTCGACCTCCGTTCCCTTAAAGCCCGGGGGTTGAACCCTGCACAAATGGTACAACCAGAAGACAGGTGTTCAACCCCCAAGCATTTAACGCACCGAGTGTGGCCATCTGCTGGGGACAGCTTATGGCCACACTCGGTACATTTCGAAAAAACAGCCTTAGGGGCTTCAGACATTACACCTAAGGCCTAAACACACACACACACAAACAAACTACGAAAACCCGAGAAAAATTAACTAAAGAGGGAGGAAAGCCTTAACCACACACAACTCTAACTATATTAATAACAAAAATAGAGAATTTGAAAAATTTTCCTGTTAGAAAAACTACACTTATCTCAAACCACGCCAGGAGCTCTAGAATTCCGTTGCTTCTTGAAAAGCGGCAAACGAAATCTGGGGTCAGTCAGGGCTTGGCAAGGGGTTATGGGTAAGAGGGAGGAGCTAGGAGCTCGGAGCCTAAGCTTTTGAATTGCCGGCTCGGATCCGAGATCGGATCCGATACCCACAGGTTGCATCCGAATGAAGTCTGCCTACTTCAGATCTAGTGTTATTAATATTCATGTTTGTAGTTTAGTCAGGCATGCGGGGATGATATATGTAGGAGAGCTAATTTCCAAGATAAGGTGGACTTTTCATAGCCCATTTTTTCTACTTGGACTCGAAGTGAGCACCCTAGCTTGTAGGTGCACTTGTAGATCCAGAAGATGTGGAGTAGATCAACCTTGTGACTATCACAATAGGAACAGAATGGAGAGGTGGTTGGGTACATTTTATTTATAATGACTGGAGTAAGATAGGCATTATGAAGTATCATGATCTGTGTATATTTAAGTTTCTTGAGGTGAATAAGTTTGGAGGTAAACTGGATCGCTTGAGATATCTGTACGTTTGTGATTGAAGGATTGATTTCCTTCCAGTAACTAGAATAAATAACTTATTTTTGCATTTTAATTGATAGAATAAGTTTGTAGGAGTTCAATAGCATTTTTTTGGAGGTTAGGAGGTTCCATATGGTTCCACAGGTTTGAATGTCATTTACATTGATAAAAGAATTGTCTATGATGTATTGGCTAAGGTCTCAAATTTGCCTTAAAATGATTGTATAGCTTTCAGGGAGTTTTAATTGTGTTCTTATTTTAGTGATAGTATTGTCCTTGAAGGGAAATGTATCCAGAGATGGTAAGTTTCTTGAGGAGGGGATAATTGTTTAGGTTAATCATGTTGTTATACATTTTGAGATTGGGGTTAAGGTGGATAGGTTGTAAGGAAGTGAATGCATATTACAGGTTTAATGATTTGAACATCCTTTGTATGATAGTGATTTTATGTTTAATGACTGGGTGCATTTTAAGATTTTTTAAATTTTCGTTGTAAAGGAAAGGGAGGACTGCGGGGTTTATGGATAGTGTTTTGATATAGTTGTGTAATAGTTTGACCCAGGTTAGAGACCACTGTTGTGGTGAAGTGTGGTCAGCTACTGTTATTAGTCTATTACAATTTATATCACAGCAGAGTCTAAAGTCCAGCAGCCCTAACCCTCCATAATCTTTATGGTAGGTCAGTTTATTATAACTGATTCTGACTGATTTGGGGACCCAAATAAATTTGAAAATTGTGGAGTGAATGGTTTTGAAGAGTTTTAGGCTGATAATGGTATTGGAGGCATTAAATATATATAGAAATTTGGGTAGAAGATTTTTGATTGTGATTATTTTAGCCAGGAATGGAAGTTGAAGTTTTGTCCATCTGTCAATATCATGTTGTATGTTTGACCAGAGATTAATAATGTTATTTGTATATGATTGCTTAGGATCTTGATGGAAGGATATTCCTAGATATTTTAATGAATGGTTAGTTTTAATACCAGCTGCTAAGGGAGCATTTGGGAAGCTGACAGAGGGAGTTAATAGGGAAGGTATTTGTTTTCTTTAGGTTTAGTTTGTAATTCGAGAAAGTTGAAAAGGTGTCTATAGCGGATAGTAGTTTCTGGAGGTCTGAGTTAGGAAGTGAGTAGTACAGATTTAGATCAGTGAAAGCCGCTAGGGTAATTTTAGTGTTAAAGATATTGGGGATATGGTGGAAAGTTTTCTGAGAAATGAGGAGAAAAAGAGGTTCGATGTATAAATTAAAAAGATAGGGGGACATAGGACAGCCTTGTCTGGCACCATTTTCAATGTCAATTCCAGAAGATGTGTGTTTATTAATTTGTAGGTAAGTATGAGCTTAGTGGAAGACTTCTGAGAAGCAAGTATAATTTCTCAAACCAGGAAGGCGAGTCGCGACTTTCAAAGAATCAATGGAAGTGCAGAAACCAAGTGATTAGTCTCACGGATCGGAGATTGGGAATCTGACATTCCGACAGATGGGAAATTAGATCCTGCCTGGGATCCAGTATCCATGGGGGATACTTGCTCTGAGAAGAAGGGGAACCATACCTGATGAGGCCAGAAGGGGGCAATGAGGATTAGAGTGGACTTCAACCTGCTGGCTTTCTGTAAGACTTTGGGAATCAGGGGAATTGGAGGATAAGCAAAGCATACAGGAGACCCAGTGCCCAATTGTGGACTAAAGTGTCCCTGGGTGACTCCCACAAGAGGAAGATCAGAGCGAAGTACTTGCTACACATTGTCCAGGGAAGAGACAAAGAGGTCACAGCAAGGTTGGCCCCAACGGCTGAATATCTGATTCACTACTGATTGATTCAGGGACCGCTTGTGTGGGCTTAAGATCGATCTGCTCAGTCTGTCCACCAGAACTTTGGACTCCCCAGGAATGTGTGTTGCAATGAGAAAGCAGCTTGAAGAGATCGCCCATTCCCAAACTCTCATGGTGTCCCTGCACAGCGGGTATGATCAGGTCCTTCTCTGCTTGTTGATGTAACAAACAATCAACATATTGTCTAAGAATTGCAATTGTTCCCAGAGGAAGGCAGTCGTAAAAGACTTGCAATGTCAGAAGAATTGCCCTCATCTCCAGGACATTTAAGTGCAATTTCGTGTCTGTCATGGACCATGTGCCTTGGACCATTCTTCCCTGAAAATACCACCCCCCCCACCCCAACAGGGAACCGTCCATGGTCACTGTGGTGGAGGGGAGGAAGATGAGGAAGGATCTGGGATCCATGGAGATGCGCACCACCACTGCTGAGAGAAACTGCCTGCAGCCTCAGCCTGATGCTGACAATAGAGCAATATAGTAAAGTAATGTACCTACTACCATAAATGTAGATCTTCCGTGTACCCCACACACTGCCGTCATCATCACACTTGGGGTCAAGCCAGGAAGGAGGCTGCAGGTCCCAATTATAGCCTAGTCTTGGAGTCGGCGTCGTTGTGTCCGCTTCTGCCTTCTTCCCTATGCAATGTGCCAGGATATATAGGATGCCATCATTCCTTTTTTTTTTCTTTTCCCAGATGCCTGTTCCCCCCCCCAAAAGGTAGTCAGTAAATAGTACCAATCATAAACAAAACATCCCTCCAGCTATAAGCAAATACACCACAAAGGTAGTATCAGATTTAAAGGCATTGAAAAGTTTTAGTTAGTTAGGTCAGCGGGGATGGAGGGAGGGTAACCTGGACTGCAGCAGGGTATACACTCTAACATCTACATTTATGGTAGGTACAAAACTGTACTATGTTCATAGTGTTACCCTGCTGCAGTCATCACACTTGGGTAGAATCCCAAAGCCAAGGATGGGAGGTGAAGTCAAACAGGGTTAGAGGAGGCTAGGAGGCCCTGCAGAACTGCAGTGGCGAAGCCAGCTCTAGTCTTAGAGTAAAGTGGTAAGTGATAGTGTTTGGTGAAGGTGTGTACTGAACTCAAAGTTGCAGCTTCCAAAATATCCTTGGTTGGCACCCCCCTGAGGAAGGCTGTAGATGTAGCTGCTGCCCTGGTAGAGTGGGGCCTTATGCTAGCAGGAACTGGTTTTCCATGGTGGGTGTAGCAAAAACGAATGCAATGTCCTATCCATTTGGAAATGGTCTGTTTTGATATAGCCTTCCCTTGTGTAGCTGCAACAAAGGATACAAAGAGCTGGTCAGATTTTCTGAAAACCTTAGTTTTACCCAAGTAGTAATGTAGTTGCCTGTGAATGTCCAAGGAGTGCAGGAGTCTTTCTCCTTTGTTCTGTGGATTTGGAAAGAAGGTGGGTAAATGGATGGTTTGATTTAGAGCCACACTGGATACCACTTTAGGCATAAAGGAGGGGTTAGTTCAGAGAGAAACTCTGTCTTGATGAAAAATGAGGAAAGGCTCTACTGCCATTAGTGCCTGAAGCTCTGAGACTCTTCTGGCTGAAGTTATTGCTAGCAGCAAGGCAGTCTTCCATGACAAACTTTAAGTCAGCTGAGAAAGCTGGTTCAAAAGGTGGTAGTGTAAGTTTTTCCAGAACAAAATTGAGGTCCCAGGTTGGTTTAGGTGCTCTCCTGGGGGGGCCTAATGTTTTTGGCCCCTCTGAGAAACTGCCTTAGAAGCGGATGCGAAAATAAGGGAGGATCCGTGTTGTAGTGGGCTGAAATAGCTGAGGCGTGGATTTTAACAGAAGAAAAAGAAAGTCCTTTGTGTATCATCTCAGTTAAGTACTGTAGAATCTGAGGTATGGGTGGCTGAAGGGTATTTTGGCCTTTAGCTTGGTTCCAGGCGCAAAACCTTTTCCATTTGTCCGAGTAGGCCTTCCTGGTGCTGGGCCTCCTGGCTTCCAGAATAACATCCTTAACAGCTTGAGTAAGAGGAGCTGGCTGGTTGCTTAGGTGATTTGCCATGCAGCCAAATTTAAGGTTCTGAGCTGGCTGTGGAGAATCTGACTGTCTTGCTGTGTGAGCAAATGAGTAATTTGTGGTAAACTCCAAGGTGGGCCCTGGGTCATATTCCTTAGTAGTGGGTACCAGTGCTGGCGTGGCCAGTCTGGGGCTATGAGTATCATTCTGGGTCTCTCCATCCTGACTTTCAGCAGCACCTTTGTGAGAAGGGGCAATGGAGGGAAGGCATATACTGTCAGGTTTTTCCAACTGAATGAGAGTGCGTCCACTTTCCAAGCTTGATGATGAAACGTCCTTGTACAAAAGTTTGTTAGCTGATAGTTTTGGGGGCTGGCAAACAGGTCTATGTCTGGGTGCCCCCATTTTTGAGTTATCATTGCAAATACTTGTGGATCCAATTTCCACTCGTGGGGATCCATGATGTTTCTGCTTAGGTAGAATGTGTTCTTTTTTCCTGGCAGGAATTGAGCTTGTAGCTGAACTTGGTAAGCCAGTGCTGTGTTCCACAAGGTCATTGCTTGCCTGCATAGAGGCTAGGAGTGTGTACCCCCTTGTTTGTTTATGTACCACATTACTGTGGTGTTGTCCGTCCTTATTGTAAGCTGTCCTGGATGTAAGAGGTCCTTGAAGGCTGTCAGAGCATTCTGTACAGCTAGCATTTCTTTTTGCTTGATGTGCAGATTACTTTCATCTGCAGTCCATATGCCTTGAACGCACCGTCCTGCCATGTGTGCTCCCCAGGCATAGTCCGATGCATCTGTTGTCATAATTTGCCTGGCTGGGGGCAAGGTGAAAGGCTGACCCTTGTTGAGGTGACATGCCTGTGACCACCATAGAAACTCTTATTGAAGGCAGGGAATGAGAGATATCATTGTGTCCAAGCTGTGGCTGTGTTGAGTCCTTATGCTTTTTAGGTACCACTGTAATTTCCTCATATGCAGCTTTGCAAATGGTATTAGTAGTATGCAAGATGCCATGAAGCCCAAGGCCTGCAGAATTTTTCTTGCAGGGAGTTGGGTCTTTGTTGCCATTGTTTTGAAGTATTGAGTCAGTTGTAGTTGTGGCGTCAGATAAGCCATCTGGGCCGTTGTATTCAAGCTGGCACCCAGGAATGTCATATTTTGTGAAGGTACTAGTTTTGATTTCTTTTCGTTTACTGTGTACCCTAGGCAACTTAGAAGGTGTTTTACAAAAGCCAGATGTTGTAAGAAAATGTCCTTGCTTTCTGCTTGAATGAGGCAGTCGTCCAAGTATGGGTATATTTGAATTCCTCTTTGTCTGCAGTATGCAATTACTGGTGTCAGGCATTTTGTGAAGACCCTGGGCGCAGTGGATAAGCCAAAGGGCAGTGCAGAGAATTGGTAATGGGTTGAACCTGCAATGAAACGGAGGTATCTTCTGCAATTTTGTCTGATAGGGACATGCAGGTATGCCTCCATGAGGTCCAACATTAGTAGCCATACTTTCTTGCCCAACATGGGAAGAAGCTGCTGTAGTGTTGGCATCTTGAATTTGGGTACTTGTAAGAAGGTGTTCACAGTTGAAAGGTCCAGAATGGGTCTCCAAGCATTGTCCGTTCTGGGGACTAGAAACAGCCTTGAGTAAAATCCTTGGCCTTGCTCCCGTGTAGGTACCAGTTGAATGGCTCTCATGTCCATGAGAGCTGTAATTTGTTTTTGTGCCTCTGCCCATTGATTTTGTGGCAGGTTTAGCATTCCTCTTATCGTTTGGCAAGGTGTGGAAATGGAATCTGTATCCTTGTGAAATAATGTCTAGGGGCCATTTGTCCTTTGTGATGATGCGCCAGTTGTCTGTAAAAAGTGCTAATTTTCCTCCCAAGGGAGCTGCCAAGAGAGTTTTGCTTGGCAATATGAGATTTAAGTCATTGTGTTTGCCTTCTAGTAGTTTGGGGCCTGTCTTCTCCTCCCTTCTGTGTTGCAGTGCCCCATTGTCGAGGTTTGTAATGGGTTTGTGCTTGTCCTCTGCCTCTTGGGTGTCTGTATTTACCCCTCTGTGGTCTGTCAAGTAGCTGGAAAGGACCAATTTTTTGTTGGCCAATTTCTGCTGAAGCGAGGGGGCTGAACCTGTAAGAAATCTTTGACCGTCTGCATAGATTTTGCCTTATTCTCCATTTTCTTTAAGACTTCTTCTGCTTTAACCCGAAATAGGACATCCTGCTGTAAGGGAGCATCTAGTAACTTTGCTTTAACATGATCAGGCAGAGTTTGTTCCTTTAACCAAGCATGCCTACGTATAACAGACCCAGTAACAGCTGCTCTACAGGAAGCTTTCAAGGAATCAAATCCACGTTGTAAAGTATGTTTGCCCACCTGTTCAGCTGCATGCAACAGATCCTGCATTTCCTTCAATTCAGACTGTTGAGGGTGTGTGCTCATCTTTTGTTTTATTTGAGACATTAGAAATTGCTGGTATTTAAGCATGCGAAATTGACAATTTAGTGCTCTCATAGCTAGAGTGGCTGAGGTGTAAACCTTCTTACCCCACCTGTCCATTGCTCTGGAGTCCCTTTCAGAGGGTACCGGATTTTTTTGCCATAGAAGCCTTAGCCCCTTTGGGACCCTGGGAGATAGTCTCTGGATCAGCAACAGGGTTTTTGTAAAGGAATTTGTGGGAGTCAGGCACTCTATAATATCTATCTGGTTTGGCTGGAGCAGGAGGCAGTGAATCTGGATTTAAACTAGATTCTAAGTAAACATCATCCACAATGTCTAAAACTGGGGGATAGCAAGTGGTCTGTGCTGGGGGAGTAAAAGAAACTCTCTGAGCCTTTTCTTTGAATTGGAGTAGTCCTGACCTTCCCAGTGGAAATGTTCCCTCATGGTATGTAATGTTTCCCCAAAGGAGTAGTCTTCAGGGGGAGAAGCTGAGGGAATGGAATCCTCAGCATCAGAGTCTTCATAAGGGGGAAAGGAGTAATCTTGTTCCTCAGAGGAGCCTGAGGAAATGGATACTTGATCAGAGGAGGCATAATCTTCCTCTTGTCTAGGCCTTTTGTCGGGTGGGGGTTGGGAACCCCTGATTAAAGAAATCAAGTCTTCAGCCATTTTAAGCATCTGTTTCTTAGGCATGAGGCCTTAAGCTGGAAACTGGAGTGCAGTCTTTTTTGGTTTAAGAGGAATCTTAAGCTTAGGATACGTTTTTATGGTGAGCGTCGTCAGTCTGAAGACACCTTCAGAAACCGAAGGTGTTTCTGCAGCACCGGCTTCTCGTTCTGCAATGTCGTCAGTAGGGCCTAAAGAAAATGTCTGCGTTGGCCCAGAACTCTCTGCCAGAGAATCCAAAGCAGTCCAGGGTTCCAATTCTGCGGTAGCCAGGGGCTGCGTAGGCACCTCACTGAAAACCGGTGAAACGGCGACCGGCCCAACCGAGGCCTCGGAGTCTGGCTTGTATCTAGGCTGCCTGTCCTTATCTTTGCGTTTTTTGTGCACGCCGGTAATCTGTTGCTCCGACGGCATAATTTTCTACCGAAGTTGTGTCGTGCGAAATCAAAGCGTCGTTTTATAGTTCGCTTATTGAACCTAGCACAAAAGCGACAACCAGTGACGTCGTGGTCTGGGCCTAGGCAAGGTATACAATAAGAATGAAAATCCTTATGAGGTATTTGCTTCCCACAAGAAATACAATTGTTAACTTTTTCTGACATCGGTCTGAGGCAAGAAAAATTTCCCCAATGGGGTACTTAGCTTTATTGAAGACTTCAGATCTGAAATTCGACTTCGAAAATCTCAGGAGTCGGCCGACCAGCACTTGCGAACTGCTTCTGCTTCGGGCACTGCGCGGCAAGAAAGACTGAAGAAAATGGCGTCGGATGCATCCTATATACCCCTGGCGCACTGACGTCAGGGAAGAAGCGACAGCAACCGACGCCGGACCAAGACTTTGGAATTCAGGCCGACTGTGGGACCGCCTGACGACAGGATAACCCAAGTGTGATGACTGCAGCAGGGTAACACGATGAACATCAAAACACTGGACCAGAAAGGTCCACTGGAGAACTTGCATGAAGAATCTTGCTAGATGGACCAGAAGAATGTCAGCTGACATGGACCATAGGGCCATGAGGACCAGACAAGCTGGGGGTGTTGGGGTTTCTAGTAACAGCTGAACCTGCTGTCTCAATGATCTTATTCTCTGTAGAGGTAGAGCTATCTGTGTAGCTGTGTTCAACTGCATGCCTATGAACTCTATCTGTACAGAAGACATCTTTGATTTCACCAAATTCACTGTGATTCCCACACAATTGAAGAGTTGTAGAATAACCTGAATGGCTCAAAGTAATTGTTGTCTTGTAGGTGCCATCAGGAGCCAATTGTCTAGGTATGAAAAACCTGGAATCCTTGCAGACGGTGGTGGGCTGCAACCACTGCCATGTATTTGGTGAACACCAGCGGGTTGTGGTGAGAACAAAGGGCAGAGCTCTGAATTGGTAATGACTGGCTCCCAGCCATAGTTTCATAGTTTAGTACTAGGCTATCTGCCCTGGGGCATTTATAAGCCTAGCCATAGTGATGTGGCCTTCGCCACCCCATGTAATGGTACAAAAGTGTACAAAATAGATTTAGAATACTGTGCCTCTGTCTAGTAGTGACACAGTGAAGACCCCCTTACATAATAGAATTAGTTTACTGTGCCTCTGTCTAGTAGTGACACAGAGATGACCCCTGGGGTAAACCTACTATCTCCCATCCACTCAAGATTTCTCTTGAAGAGAGTCAGTGAGGGGCTCTGCCTAACATGAACTGGGATTCTGTTCCAGAGTATGGGAAGTCTCTGAGTTATGAATCTGTCCCTCCAGCATGTCCTATTCATATTTGTGCTGAGGTTTAAATCTTTAGCTCTCATGGTTCTGATGGATTTGGATTTTTTGAGGTGGAGCATGTCCATCAATTCCTGATTGGACATGGCCTTGTACGTCAGGCACAGATCACCTCTGAGTAGGCGGTATGCTACTGAATAGAGCTGGAATTTCTTTAGTCTGGCAGCATATGACATATGTTGGAGACCCTTGATCCTCTTGGTGAGGTACTTTTGGGGTCTCTCTAGCTGTTGCAAGTGCCGGGTGAGGTACATACCAAATGGGGCATTGTAACTCAATCATGGGCCTGATAAGGGAGGAGTATAGGGGTACAATGACCTCCTTTGATCTGGATGTGAATCCCTTCATGATAAGGTGGGCAAGGTAGAAAT
>NC_056751.1:578194566-578252253 GCF_019279795.1 Protopterus annectens | reverse complement strand
AGGGCACAACAAACTAATGGGCACAGTATTTTTTCATATAAGGGGTGGCGTAAGCCACAATAATTTGGGCTAGGCTTATAAATGCCTTAGGGCAGATAGCCTAGTATAAACCTATGAACCTATGAACCTATGAACCTGACCCTTTACAATATTTTTTTTTTCTGGTAAGCAGGGTGATGACTAGTATAGTGTAGGTATGCATTACAAAAGGTGTTTTTTCAGTAGATTTTGGAATGAAAACAATCTTGATTTTTAAAAATCTTGACGTCAAGAAAATTAATTTCCTGCTGATGACACTGGAAGGTGAACTTTAAATAATCTGTAGTCTGGTTTATATAATTCACAAATTCTGAAATTTCATCTACACTACCCTTCCATAAAATAAAAATGTCATCCAAAAACCTACCATAATAGGTAACGCATGAAGAAAATTTTGTGTGTGTAAAAATGCATTTTTGTTCCCATCCCAAGAGGACCAGGTTAGCGTATAAAGGGGTGCAAGCAGCACCCATCGCCACCCCTTTTAACTGTTTGTAATATTCACCCCCAAAAAATATGTAGTAGTTGTCCAAAATCAAGCTCATAAGCTCACATAAAAGTAAAACTTCATCTGATTTTAAAGATGAATGAGTGAATAAAACTCCCTCAAAGAGACTCAAACCTTCCAATTTAGGAATACACGAAAAAAGGTCTTGCACATCGATGGTAAGAAACCAACAGTCTGCTGACCACAGGTCCTGCTTTGTCTTACCTAAAAAGTCCCAAGAATCTTTGAGTAGGTGTGGAAATTTGCTAACAACATATTTCAATTTTTTATCCACATATACCGCTAAATTGTCTTAGAACCTGCAACTGCAACTATGGGTCTAAAAGGCGGCTTCTTTAAATTTTTATGCACCTTAGGTATTCCGAAAAATCGTAGGGATTTTTGGATGTTTATTAAGCAAGAAATTGTATTCATCCTTAGAAATTCTCTGAGCTAATAAGTATTTATATAGATAACTGTCCAACCTACGATAGGAGATGTTGATTTCATTTTTTGAACATACAGAATACCTGTCCTCTTGAAATAATATGTGTTGCATATCATTATTATAATCTAACACACTATATATAACCACCCCTCCACCTTTATCAGGGGTCATAATTCTTATACTCTTATTTTGCCTAAGGCTCTCTAGGAGACTCTTTTCATTGGGGTTTAAATTGTTAAACACTTTCCTTTTTTCCCCCCCATGTCTTGTATAAATCTTCCTTGACCAGTTTTTCATATGCCACAATTAAAGGATGTAGGGGTGGATTGAAAATACTACTTCTCTTGAAAGTATCATAGGGTTCACCTTTGTGCGATTTATCTGAAAAAATAATATTCAAATTTAACTTTCTTAAATATATTTGCAGATCAACCATTACTGAAGCTATATCAGGCACATGTGTAGGAACAAATTTGAACCCTTTGGAAAACAAAGAAAATAATTCTATGGTAATAGGGAAGTTAGCATAATTGTAAATATTGAAACCATGCAAACTATATTTAATGTTGTCCAAACTTTGTATCTGGACTACATTATCTACCATTTGTTGTAACCGTAGTTTTGCTTCACTACCCTGCTGTAGGTCTTGTTCGTCCCTTGTCGGCGTTTGGCTATTCTTTCTGAGCATCTGGGGACTTGAAAATCCTGAGTGTCAGTAAAACATTCAGGCTCAATTTCACCAGAATTGCCTTCATCCAATACAATAGGGTATATTTATGTATACAAATGGATAAAAATTGTTTTTTACTCATTTCTTCGGTATTTTAGTAGATTAACTGATTGAATTCATTAATTATTTATTTTAGTGGCTTGATATTCATGAGAAGTGGTATCTAATATGTTTAGTATTGGTCAACTTTGCACCAATGAATTGAAAGTTTTGATTATTTAAACCTGGGAGTTTTTATGTCATTTGTTCTGATGAAGTCATTCTGTTTGAAGAAAGCGCTTAACCTGTGGTTTATTTTTGTTAATAAACTTCTCTCTGTGGACCCGCAATGCTGTGCTCTTTTTGGTTAAGCAAGTATAATTTCTCAAACCAGGAAGGTGAGTTGCGACTTTCAAAGAATCAATGGAAGTGCAGAAACCAAGTGATTAGTCTCACGGATCGGAGATTGGGAATCTGACATTCCGACAGATGGGAAATTAGATCCTGCCTGGGATCCAGTATCCATGGGGGATACTTGCTCTGAGAAGAAGGGGAACCACACCTGATGAGGCCAGAAGGGGGCAATGAGGATTAGAGTGGACTTTAACCTGCTGGCTTTCTGTAAGGCATTGGGAATCAGGGGAATTGGAGGATAAGCAAAGCATACAGGAGACCCAGTGCCCAATCGTGGACTAAAGTGTCCCTGGGTGACTCCCACAAGAGGAAGATCAGAGCTAAGTACTCGCTGCACATTGTCCAGGGAAGAGACAAAGAGGTCACAGCAAGGTTGACCCCAATGGCTGAATATCTGATTCACTACTGATCGATTCAGGGACCGCTTGTGTGGGCTTAAGATCGATCTGCTCAGTCTGTCCACCAGAACTTTGGACTCCCCAGGAATGTGTGTTGCAATGAGAAAGCAGTTTGAAGAGATCGCCCATTCCCAAACTCTCATGGTGTCCCTGCACAACGGGTATGATCAGGTCCTTCTCTGCTTGTTGATGTAACAAACAATCAACATATTGTCTAAGAATTTCAATTGTTCCCAGAGGAAGGCAGTCTTAAAAGACTTGCAATGCCAAAAGAATTGCCCTCATTTCCAGGACATTTAAGTGCAATTTTGTGTCCGTCATGGACCATGTGCCTTGGACCATTCTTCCCAGAAAATACCCCCCCCCAACCCACCCCAAAGTACAGTTTTGTACCTACCATAAATGTAGATGTCCGATAGATATGCAACTGCAGTCCTGACATACGGGTTGTCCTGCCTCAGGCAGCCCTTCGGTCGGCCAGATTCCAAAGTCTGGGTCCGGCGTCGGCTGATGTCGCCTCTTCCCCAACGTCAGAGCGGCTGGGGTATAAAAGCATCAGCCGACGCCATCTTCTTCAGTGTTTCTTGCTCCAGATGCCAGGTGCCCTCCAAGGAAGGCTGAATTTAGAGAATGGATAAAAATTCCAGACATGCACAACAGTAATAAACAGATGCACCATAACAGATATCCCCAGCTAATTTGAAAAAGGGGGAGTGGACCCAAAAAGGAGAATTACAGAGGGGTAGGAGGGAGGGAAAACCTGACTGCAGTTGCATATCTATTGGACATCTACATTTATGGTAGGTACAAAACTGTACTATGTCCTTCAAGAATGCAACTGCAGTCCTGACATATGGGTTGAATACCATAGCCAAGCTGGGGGTGGTAGGATCTAAGAAAGGGATGGTGTAGCTAAAATGCCCTGCAGGACTGCCGAAGCAAAGCCTGCTCGGGATCTGGAGTATAAAGGCAGGTTGTAGTGTTTGGTAAATGTATGCACAGAGCTCCATGTAGCAGCCTCTAGAATGTCCTTTGTAGCCACTCCTCTTAGAAAGGCTGTGGATGTGGCTATAGCTCTGGTGGAGTGTGGCCTAATATTGGCTGGCACACCTTTGCCATGGAAAGAGTAACAGAATCTGATGCAGTGTCCAATCCATTTTGAAACAGTTTGTTTGGAGATTGCCTTTCCTTGCACTCCAGCAGCATAAGCTACAAATAGTTGGTCAGACTTTCTGGTGGTCTTTGTTCTGTCCAAGTAGTAGCGTAATTGTCTGCGTATGTCCAAAGTGTGCAGCAGCTTTTCCCCCTTATTTTGAGGATTGGGAAAGAAGGTAGGCAGGTGAATTGCTTGATTTAGAGACACCCTGGATATCACTTTTGGCATGAATGAAGGATTGGTTCTTAGAGAAACTCTGTCCTGATGAAAAATGAGGAAGGGAGGTACTGCCATCAGGGCCTGTATCTCCGAGACTCTTCTTGCTGAGGTAACTGCCAACAGGAAAACTGTTTTCCAGGAGAGAAATTGCATTTCTGAAGATGCTACTGGTTCAAAAGGAGGAAGAGTTAATTTTTCCAAGACGAAATTGAGGTCCCATGCATGTACTGGTGGTTTTCTGGGAGGTTTGATATTCTTTATCCCTCTTAGAAACGGTCTTAGCAAGGGATGTGAAAACACAGGTGGATCACAGTTGTATTTTGCTGAGATTGCTGAAGCGTGAATTTTTATGGAAGAATATGAGAGGCCACTATGAAACATTTCTGCCAAGTATTCTAATATCTGTGGTATGCTCATTACTGATGCATCTTGACCCTTGCTGGCATTCCAGATGATGAATCTCTTCCACTTGGCTGAATAGGTTTTTCTGGTGGAAGGTCTGCATGCTTCCAGCAAGATTTCTTGAACTTTTTCGGAAAGAGAGGTATGGGTGAAAGTCATGGAACCCTCCAAGCCGTCAGCTGCAATGTTTGCAGGTTTTGATGAACAGTCCTGTAATTGTGCTGTGTTACAAGCAGAGGCCATTGAGGCAAGGGCCAGGGTTTGGTGTGAGTTATGCTCAGTAGCAATGGATACCAGTGCTGCCTTGACCAGTCTGCAGCTATCAAAATTCCTTTTGGTTGTTCTGTTTTGATCTTCAGTAACACCTTGGTCAGTAATGGTAGAGGAGGGAATGCATAAATTGTTAGGGAATTCCAGCTGAAAGGAGAGGGCATCCGTTCTCCAGGCTAGAGGATGGTGCGTCCTTGAACAGAACTTCTCCAGGTGATGATTGAGGTGAGAAACAAAGAGATCTATGTCCGGTCTTCCCCATGCACTTGTTATTTGTGAGAAAATGTGTGGATGCAGCATCCATTCGTGCGGATCCAAGAAATTTCTGCTCAGCCTGTCCGCCAGAACTTTGTCCTTGCCTGGAACAAACTGGGATTGCAAGTGGATGTTCAGTTTCAGGGACTTTTCCCAAAGAGTCATTGTTAGTCTGCAGAGGGGGTAAGAGTGAGTGCCTCCCTGCTTGTTTATATACCACATGACAGTGGTGTTGTCTGTCCTTATTAGCAGATGACCTTGTTGAAGGGATTTCCCGAAGGCCTCGATTGCATGTATCACTGCCAACATCTCTTTCTGATTTATGTGCAGATGCATTTCCCTGGGAGTCCATTGCCCTTGAATGCATCTGCCCTCCATGTGCGCCCCCCATCCATGATCTGAGGCGCCTGTTGTAATGGTTTGACTTGCTAGAGGTTTGTTGAAGGACATGCCCTTGTTTAAATGACTTGCTTGAGCCCACCACAAAAATTCCCTTTGCAGGCATGGAATGAGTGGTATTACGTCTTCTAGATTTTGGCTGTGTTGAGACCATAAGCTTTTTAGGTACCATTGTAGCTTTCTCATGTGTAGTCTTGCCAGAGGTACCAGTAGAATGCAAGATGCCATGAACCCCAGGGCCTGCAGGATTTTCCTTGCGGTCAGCTGGGTGAGCTTTGCTAGGCTTTTGAAGTAATCTGGTAAATGTTCTTGTTTCTCCTCTGTGAGGAAAGCCATTTGTGATTGTGTGTCCAATTTGGCTCCTAGAAAGATAATCTGTTGGGATAGCAGTAGTTTTGATTTTTGACTGTTGACTGTGTATCCCAAAGCCTGTAGTAATTGAATGACATAATCCAAGTGTCTTATCAAGGTTTGTTTGCCGTCTGCTTGTATAAGGCAGTCATCCAGGTAAGGGTATATTTGAATCCCCTGGAGCCTGCAATGTGCAACTACTGATGCCAGGCATTTCGTGAATACTCTGGGCACAGTAGATAAGCCAAACGGCAATGCTGAGAATTGATAATGCTCTGACCCTGCAAGAAATCTGAGGTATCTTCTGCAACTGTGTCTGATTGGGACATGCAGGTATGCCTCCTTGAGGTCCAGAGTAACCAGCCAAGACCCCTTGCCCAGCTTGGGAAGGAGTTGCTGTAAAGTCAGCATTTTGAATTTTGGCACAATGAGAAAAGTGTTTAGAGTGGACAAATCCAGTATAGGTCTCCATTGCTTTTCTTTTCTTGGAACAAGGAACAGTCTTGAATAGAATCCCTGGCCTTGTTCCTGAGGAGGAACCTTTTCTATTGCTTTTATTTGCAACAGCTTTGAAACTTGTATGAGTGCCTCTGCCCTTTGATTTTGTGGCAGGTTTGGCATGCCTTGTCTGGTAAGGTATGGAAGTGGAACCTGTAACCTTGGTCTACTATGTCCAGAATCCATTTGTCCTTGGTTAAAATGTGCCAGTTCTTTGAGAATAAGGATAATTTTCCGCCTAGAGGTGCTTCTCTTTGAGCCTTGGTCGGCGGAGTGAAAGTCAAGTCATTGTGATTGTCCCTGTGGTGCAGCTGAACTCCCTGCGCCACTTCTCTGATTTGGAGGTTGCCATTGGCGGCCCCTGTAAGAGCCTCGGTATTGCCCTCTACCTCGAGCATGCCTGTTTTTTCCCCTTTGAAACTTGTCAGTGTCTGGAAAGGACCAATTCTTTGAAGGCCAATTCCTGATGAATCTAGGTGGCTGAACCTGGAGGAAATCCTTGACTGTCTGTACTGATTTAGCCTTTTCCTCAATAGACTTAACACATCCTGTGCATTAGCACCAAAAAGCTTCTGTTTTTCCAGAGGTGCATCTAGGAGCTTTACTTTAACATGGTCTGGCAGTAGCTGTTCTTTCAGCCAAGCATGTCTACATATAACGGCCCCTGTCATAGCTGACCTACATGAAGCTTCCAATGCATCATAACCATGCTGAAGAAAATGATTGCTAACCTGCTGAGTGTTATGAACCAAATCCTGCAAGGCCTTTCTATCTATAGGCTCAGGAGAGGCTAGCTTTTTCTGCAAATCATCCATTAAGTAATCCTGGTACTGAAACATATGAAAAAGACAGTTAAGTGACCTCATGGCAAGGGTGGAAGAGGTATAAACTTTTTTGCCCCATCTCTCCAGGGACCTAGATTCCCTGTCTGGTTTTTGGCCGAGGAAGTAGCCACTCCTTTGGGCCCCTGAGAAATAGTTTCTAGATCCACAGAGTGGGCCTTAAAGAGATGTTTGTGAGTTTCAGGAACCCTGTAATATCTGTCTGGCTTGACAGGAGCAGGAGGGAGAGAATCAGTGGAAGCACTGGAGTCTGAGTATACATCATCCAAGACATCCAACACTGGAGGAATAGCTAATGGTCTGTGCTGGGGTAACTTGAGGAAGGTACGTAGCCTTTTCCTGGAGTCAGAAAATTCCTGGCCCTGCCACTGAAAATGTTCTCTCATGGAATGGAGAACTTCTCCGAAAGAAATATCCTCTGGAGGAGAGGCAGAAGGAATTGATTCCTCAGCATCAGAGTCCTCGTAGGCCTGGAAGGATTCTTCCTGGGTATCTGAGTGCTCTGAATCCCTAGAGGCTTCATCTGAGGAGAGGGTATCTGGCTGTTCTGTCCTAGGCCTTTTATCTGCAGGAGGCTGAGAACCTCTGTCTGGGTGCGACTGAGAACCTCTGATTAGAGAGATTAGATCTGCAGCTAGGATCATGATCTGTTTATCAGAAGAAAGGCTCTGGGAAATAGTTTTAGGAGGATGGGCCTTAGCCTGGCTGGCAGCCTTAGCACGTGTGTAGGCCTTGATGGACATGGAGACCGGAGGCCTAGCTGCCCCACGTGCAGGAGTAACTTTATCCACAGGTATGGTGTCAGGTAATTCTAGAGCTTCGGTTTCGGGAGGAAAATCAACAACCGGCACCGGGGAAACCTCCGGGACCGAAGTACGCGGTAAAGCAGTGTCGTCGGCCTGGAGCAGTTGAATTACCGCCTCCGAAGAGGCCGATGCACTCGCGGTAGGCTTAGGCATGGTATCGGTGGACGACGCGGACCAAGGATGTCGGTCTCGGTCCTTACGTTTTTTGGAAATATGTGCTGTCAGTTGTTCCGACGGCATGATATAAGCGTAATTTTCACCAAAAAAGTACTCGGCAAATTCTGCCCGGCGCCTGAGTGTGCGCTTATTAAAGCAAGCACAGGCAGCACAGGCCGAGACGTCGTGGTCGGGGCCCAGGCAGGGAAGGCAGTAAGAGTGGAAGTCCTTATGAGGTATTTGTTTACCACAAGACAAACAATTGTTAACCTTTTCAATTTTTTTTTTACATCGGCTGAGGCAAGAAAAATGTTCCCCAACGGGGTACTTAGCTTTTTGATGACGTCGGTAACTGAAAACACAGGAGCTGACCGACCGGCACTTGCGAACTGCTTCTGCTTTGGGCACCGCGCGGCAAGAAAGACTGAAGAAGATGGCGTCGGCTGATGCTTTTATACCCCAGCCGCTCTGACGTCGGGGAAGAGGCGACATCAGCCGATGCCGGACCCAGACTTTGGAATCTGGCCGACCGAAGGGCTGCCTGAGGCAGGACAACCCATATGTCAGGACTGCAGTTGCATTCTTGAAGGACATCAGGGAACCGTCCGTGGTCACTGTGGCTATAGGTGGAGGAGAGATGAAGGGTCTGCTAAGATGGAGGTCGTCTGTAAGCATTCACCACTGCAGATGATGCCTGCAAATTGGAGTCAGCCTGACAGGCGTTGACAATAGATGATAAAGAACAGAACACTGGACCAGAAGGGTCCACTGGAGAACTTGCATGAAGAATCTTGCTAGATGGACCAGAAGAATGTCAGCTGACATGGACCATAGGGCCATGAGGACCAGACAAGCTGGGGGTGTTGGGGTTTCTAGTAACAGCTGAACCTGCTGTCTCAGTGATCTTATTCTCTGTAGAAGTAGAGCTATATGTGTAGCTGTGTTCAACTGCATGCCTATGAACTCTATCTGTACAGAATACATATTTGATTTCACCAAATTCACTGATTCCCACACAATTGAGTTGTAGAATAACCTGAATGGCTCAAAGTAATTGTTGTCTTGTAGGTGCCATCAGGAGCCAATTGTCTAGGTATGAAAAACTTGAAATCCTTGCAGACAGTGGTGGGCTGCAACCACTGCCATGTATTTGGTGAACACCCGCAGGTGGTGGTGAGAACAAAGGGCAGAGCTCTGAATTGGTAATGACTGGCTCCCAGCCAGAAGAGCAAATGTCTATTTTGATATGATAGTAAGCATCCTGAAGATCTAGAGAGCACATTCAATCATCCTTGTGTAGTAGCGACAGAACAAACTGTACCGTAACTATGTGGAACATCGACTTCTTTACAAATAAATTCAGACTGCTCAAGCCTAACATTGGTCGAAGGTCCCCTGTTTTCTTTGGCACCAAAAAGAAGCATGAGTAAGTTCTGCATCCTTGATGCTTGGTGGGACCTACTGGATGAGTCTTTTTTCTAGAAGCTTTTGAACATCTAAAAAGGCATTCTCCCTCTGACTGGGTGGCACATCGGGGAGATATCTCTCAGAAGTGGGATGAAGAAGGGAAAAGGGAATACAGTAACCTCTGGAAATTATATTCAACACCCAGTTGTCATTTATGTTTGCCCAGGCATCCAGGTATAACAGTCTGCTCCCAACTGCTTCCAAAATAGGACAGTTGGTCAGTGTTTCAAGAGTGCTGTATGGCCTGTCAGAGAAGGGTTCTCTAAAGCCCTGATTTTGTGGACTTCCTTTCCCTCTGGGACAGCATCAACCATTAAATCCTCTCCCTCTCGAAGAGGATTCCTCCTG
Source organism: Protopterus annectens (assembly GCF_019279795.1). Lineage (NCBI taxonomy): Eukaryota > Metazoa > Chordata > Ceratodontiformes > Protopteridae > Protopterus > Protopterus annectens. The sequence goes on along the minus strand of NC_056751.1, from coordinate 578,242,589 downwards.
TGAATCCGGGAAAGACCCTTGAGACTTACAGAACCACATCTTCTCATTCCGTTGGTTCTTGGAGAAGGTCTGTTGGGGAAGAAAACTTGATCCCTACAGCAGATAAGGTCTTACTTTCCTGCTTGCTGTGGGTAGGAGTTTCTTTAAATGAAGCAAACAAGGAGGAACCATCAAAGGGGGCACTATTGAATGATGTCTTAAAGGGGTCCGCAAACCCGCAAAGACTCATCCAGTCATGTCTCCTTAGGGCTATACCTGAACCAGCTGACTGAAGTTTCTTCCGCAGCACGGGAAATTAACCTCATCGAGGAATTAACGATGGAGGACATGGTTGTCAGTTGGGGAGACACCTTCTTGAGGTCCTCCTCCGACAAAGACTGCATCAGAGAGTTCCTGATTTCCTTGATCAGATCTCTCTGGAGGCACATAAAGCATGCCAAGTAATTTAATGCTCTCAGTATAAAGGTGGCGGAGGCATACACGCACTTCCCATGTCTGTCCAAAGCCCAAGACTCTCTATTCAAGGGATGAACAGAGGAGCTCTGCTTGGCTAGCTCCTTCTTTGTGGCTGCCAACACCACAATGGCATCAACTGGGGCACCTTTACTCCAGATCAGACAGTCACTAGGGGGACTAAGGTATTTATTCCCCTCATTTAGGGATGGGCTCCATGGTGTCTGGCTCCTTCCAAACCTGCCAGGTGATAAACTCAATAAGCTCATCCACCGGTGGGGTCACCCAAGAAGTAGATGGGCCTATCCCAAAGACCTCCAGGAACACTGATTCCTCAGAGGAAGGGGGTTGGGATAACCAGCCACCCTTTTGTTAAAGTATTTCCAAAATATCCCCGAAGGAGATGTTGATGAGTGGAGATTGGGGGAACCCTTCCCCTTCACCGAAGTCAGAGTCCTCTGTCAACAACTCCAAAGGGGAGTCTAGGTACTTCCTCTTGTATCATCTCTTCCAATGAACCTCCCCCGTAGGATACTCAGGAGAGGACTCAGAAGACAGTGGGGCTCTTTTTGAGAGTAGGTCTGGAGGCTCTCCTGGAGGGGCTGACTACTGATTATTGAGCAAAGCTCTGATCAGGAGAGGATTGGGTAGGACCTGGGGGAAGGGGCAGCATCTTGTGGTTTATAGAAAGCTCTCTGTGCCACCTGGAAGGCGGACAAAGCCAGGAAACCCTGTCTCCCCACTCTAGGAGCCAGAGCTACCAAATGGGAGAAGGATGAAGCCACTCCGGATCTGATGCCTCCAGAAGGCATTGGGCCCAAACTGCCAAGGCCCATGGCCCCCAGGGGAAGAGACAGCTCCAAAAAGATCAAAGCCTAAGCCAACCCAGAGGAGTCAGCTCTGACGTCAGGTCCAGGACCTGCTCCGCTCCGAGGGTATTGGAACGAGCTAGTCTAGGACACTGCCGGAGTCGAAGAAAAGCAGATTCCACATTCTGACGATGAGGAAAATCAGATCCTGAAATTCCAAAACCGAGGGTTGGATCAGAAGAGGAGGTTAAGGTATTGGGGTTGGAGCTCTCACCGTTCCTGCTAGGGTCAGAGAAGTCAAGATCCCCAGCTGAATCTGGGCTTTAAGGAATCTCCGCATCATCCTGTCCATGTCAGAGTGTGACAGCCAAGAGGATTTCGAGGAGGTTGAAGAATGAGTGGACCTGACTAGGGACAGACTGGTCCAGACAGTCTGTGCTGGGGACAGAGATTTCCTCCAATGTGGAGTACGACTCCAGGATCTCTGATCTGGGTGTTTCTGACCCGAGGAAGTTTTGTCCGGAATGAGAAGCTTTGGATCCGTACCCCCTACTGTATGATCTGAAAAGCTACTTGGACCAGAGGGCTGAGGATCCAACTGTAAAAGAGCTTCTTGGATCTGAAGCAATGCGAAAACAGGTAGGATTCAACATAGATGGATCCAACAACTTTTGCTGCTTCTCAGGTAAAGACGACGTGGACCCTGGGGCATGCTTCCTAGAAGTGAGCGTTTGAGCTCCAGAGGTTGGCAAGAGGCCTCTTAAAATCAGCTTATTGCGCCGATCAGCAAGGGCTCAGGGAATGAAGGCCACGCAGATGTCGCAATGGATCTCCAAGTGCCCTGGCTCAAGACAATACACACACCTTTTGTGGGCATCCAAATGGGGAATCTTATGCCCAGAAGAGATGTACCTTTTGAAACCAGTGGGTTTGTCAGAACCAGTAGGTTTGTTAGACACACCGGAGTTAGTGTACCCATACACATAAGTGAATAAGTGAGCATGCACACGTGCGCGCGCACACAGACAGACACACTAATACACCAAGGATAATGCAAAAATACCAGGAAATATACTTTTTTTTTTTTTTTGAAGAGGAGAACTGTTAGACAGAAAACCGGAAAGTGGGAAGCAACCATAATGCCAGTGAGAAACTCTAAAAAGAGTTAGCTGAAAGGGAGGGGAAGTACAAAAAGCTAACCTAACAATGATATATATCTAAAGACACTATGGAAAAAAATGACTAGAACTCACTGTAAGCTAGAAGTAAGAAAAAACACTTATCTTTAAACTGAGGCTAGAGAATTGCGTCTTTGCTGGAAGGCAGCAAATGAGATCTGAGGGGTTAGAAAAGGAGTGGGGCATTATGAGAGAAGGAGTAGCTACTAGCTTGGATTGCAAGTCTGAAGAAATGGCCGAGTCGAATGCAAGGTCGGATCCATAGATACAGTGATGATGCATAATGAAATAGACAACATATTAGGTTCATAGGTAGGTACTAGGCTATCGGCCCTGGGGCCTATATAAGCCTAGCCAAAAAGGTTCCCTGGCTTTCGCCACCCAAGAAAACTATTTTCCTGTGCCCTTGTCAAGCAGTTCCGCAGAAGTGATCCCAGGGTGAATTTTCTATTTCCCATCCAGTCGTCAAGGTTTTTCTTAAAGAGGGCCAATGAGGAGCTTTGCTTGACATAAATGGGTGGTTTGTTCCAGAGTATGGCAAGTCTGTGGGACAGGAATCTATCCCTCCAGCATGTTCTGTTAATTGTGGTAACAAGGTTTAGGTCTGTGGAGTGTGTGGTTCGGAGAGATTGGGATTTATTTAGTTGTAGCATGTCCAACAGCTCTGGATTTGACATAGCTTTGTATGTTAGGCAGAGATCGCCTCTGAGTAGGCGATATGCGACGGAGTAGAGATGGAGTTTTTTGAGACTGTCTGCGTAGGCCATCTGTTTGAGGCTGGTAATCCTCTTAGTGAGGTATTTCTGTGGCCTTTCCAATTGCTGTAGGTGTCTTGTGAGATACATGCCAAATGGAGCACTGTACTCTATAATGGGTCTGATGAAGGATGAGTAGAGAGGAACAATGGCCTCCTTTTTTCTAGAGGAGAACCCTTTTGTGATGAGGTGTGCCACACAGAAGGATTTCCTGACTACTGTGGCGATGTGGTTATCAAAGGAGAGTCTACTGTGCACCTATGTCCCGAGGTTTATCACACTTTGGTGGTAGCTCACTAAACACTGAATGTGGTAGTTCTTGGGTACTGAGTTTTTCCCAAAGGCAATGACAATGGACTTTTTGGCATTGAGCCTGAGGCCATGACTTTGACACCAAGCATCTGTCCCGGTGAGGCCCTTTTGCAGAATGTCTACATCATTCACCACCGTAACAGGTACAAGCAAGCAAAATCTGAGGGTAATGCTACTCATTGCTAGAAGTCTAAACCTCAAAATGCATTCATTCAAGGCACTCCTTAAAATGGAGAACACTGACATCTGTGCAGTGACAGAGACCTGGTTCAAGGCTCCAAAGAGCACCCCTACATTACCAGGCTATAATTCATACCACACCTTTGGCCATCTAACCTGGACTGAAACACTAAAGGTGGAGGCGTGCCTTTATTCATTAAGGATAGCCACACTTGCAGGCTAGTTGCTCAGCATAATGCATCCGAGATTATCCAAGTGCAACTAACTCTGGGCAAAACCGCAATACAAAGTGTAACTTGCTACAGATCCCCCACAATGCCCCAGGATTCCCACTCCTCATTTCTTGATACACTAGAAAATATTAGGGTACAACCCAACACCCTAATAATGGGTGATTTCAACTACCCCACCATTAACTGGGAAAACTACTCGTGTACCAACTCTTTTGCACAACATTTTCTGGAATTCATAAATTCCAACGCCTTGGATCAACTTATCCACACTACCACCAGGGGCAGCGATATCTTAGACCTCATTACCAAAATGGACGACCGGTGTTCCACACCAGAGGTCAATTCCTTGTTGGTCAGATCTGACCACAAGCTAATCACCCAAGACATCCACATCCTGCCCCCAACCCCCATTAGGGAAACAATCGTAAAAAAATTCTCCAAAGCCAATTTCACACTTCACAACACCCATGCAGATGGACAATAGAGGTACGACTGCTCAATCCTATGTAAATGCACTTTATAAGCACTTACATGAGTGCACGGATCGTGCTATCCCTAACAGAAACAAGATGCTATCCTCCAAAAAAAGGAAGCCAATCTGGTGGTCCCCTGCCATAAACTAACTCTACAACAGAAGAAAGAAACTATTGCAAAAAAGAGTAAAATCCCATGACTGGAGGAACTCCCTGGTCAGCCTCACTAAGAAGCTGAGATCCCTCATAAAATCCTCCAAAGGTAGTTACGAAAACAAAATCACCACTGATTCTAAAGGCAACCACAAAGCACTCTATAGCTATGTCAAGAATCTCAATGGCAACACTCAGATCTGCTCTGAGTTAAGTACAATGGCACTAAATATACAGCACCAACTGATATTGCCAACATCCTTGCAGATAGGTTCAGTCGTAACTTTACCCCCCTCTCACCCCCTAAAGGGCCCATCTCTGTACCTTTAGAATGCAAAGTTCCTGTAATCACGGCTGCACAGGTAAAAAACACACTCTCCAAAGCCAAGAACACAGCATCCATGGGACCTGAACAACATCCCAGGCTGCGTTCTACACGAACTACAGAATGAACTGGCACCCCACCTAAGCACCATGTTCAATCATAGCCTCACCTCAGGCTTTGTGCCCACTGAATCAGGGGTATAGCTAGGATTTTCAAATTTGTACTCACAGCTCTCAAAACTGCTACCCCCCTCCCCAGCCAACCTACGGCCATTCTCGTAATTCACAGTTCGCTCTTTTAGTGTCGATGAAGAGGCATTCGCTGTAATGCCTCTTCAGTAATATAATATAGATTCACTCAAACTCTGTTCCTTGAACTGAAAATGAACCTGAAAGTCAGTTCTTTGAAAAATGCAGCATGATAGTTGGGGTAGAGGATCCATGCTTTTGTTTTCTGTAACTAAGGTACGGGTTTTGAGCTTGAGTAAATTACTAAACACCTGCTACCCCCTAACTAGGGTGTTTCATTCACACACACACCCCTACCTACCTACCTCTTAGTGCAAGAAATATGTACAAAGCCTAAAATAAACAGGGACAGACATTAAATAATGCTCTCGTGAACTTAGAAAGTTGCTAGAATAACAGGATTTGTGCTAGTATGAGAAAGTTGCTAGAATAACAGGATTTGTGCTAGTATGAATTTTTCTAAAGGACATGAAGTCTGAAACTCACGTCTGTCATTATTTAGCAACTTCAGCCTTCAATGATTTTCTAAAAAAAAATCACAAAATTTATGAGGAACAGACAAAATATGGGGAAAAAATCTGGACATTCTGCAAAATTTGGACAGTTGAGAGGTATGCTACCTACCTACCACACACACACAAACTAATACCTCTCAACCTCAGAGCAATAAACCCATAAATAAAACTGAGGCAAAGGCCCAAAAATAAGGACATTTTTTTTTAAATATTGCTCTTATAAACTTAGAAAGATAATAGAATAGTATGAATTTTCTGAAAGGTATGAAATCTGAAACTCAAATGTCTGCAATTATTTTCTAACTTCAGTCTTTAATGATTTGCCACTAATTTGCCAGAAAACCGCAACTTTATGAAAAACGGACCAAAAATGTGATGCAAAAATATAAAATTGCCAGACAATACAGCTGCGAACCTGTCAAAAGGGACACCATTTTAATATGAGCACTGTTAACTTGAGCAGCTGACAAAATTAGAGAATCTACATACATTTCTGAAATAAAAGTAATGTATAACTCTGATCATTACAGTTATTTATAATTGTAAACCCTCCACGTTTTCTTCCAAAATTGCTATTTTGCGGAGGGATTATTAGGGGGACAGCAACATTTTGAGCCAAAATTGTGGACAGTTGGTAGGTTTGGATATTCCTAATTCTATAAAGCTATTTATTTGCACGTACCTCTCAACCTCTTAATGCAGGAAATCTGGACAAGGCCAAATATATTGGGGCAACATACAAACAGAACTAAAAACTGATCTTGTATAAACTTAAGACAGTTGATAGAATAACAGGTCTTGCTTTAGCATGCATTTTTCCGAAGGTTATGACATCTGAAACTTAATGTCTGTCATTATTTAGTGACTTCATTCTTAAATGATTTGCCAGAAAAGTTTTATTTTGTATTTTATAGCACGAACACCAATAAATATCTGCTAAACAAAGCAATGCAGTCTCACAACGAAACTAGACAGCATTAAAACTTCTCTGCCCTTGAAACATTCATTGAAACAACATTGAAACCCACATTCAAAGAAAATACATTTTGCCAGTGGCAGATCAAGATTAACTTTGGGCTATTTTAAAATCATAGGCCCTTGCACATGAAACATACACGTGCTCTTTGATGCACCTTCCTGATTGTATTAAATTACATTCCTTGTACAATACAGTATAGTTGTTAGAGTGTGTTTTAAATTTATTGTTTTGAACATTTTTCTAGTAAACAATGAAACAAAATGCATGCACCTATAATGACAAAACAGCCCAATTCAGAACATTTCCATCATAAAAGTCTACTCAAACTTCTACAGTCCACCAGTATCAGTAAATATGCACAGTCTCTGAACTAGTAAAAGCCATCTACATAATTCCACATTAAAGAAATCTGTAACTAATGAAGAGGGTGCTGCTAGCAAACAACTTTATATTTCATTGTTTCATCTACAAATAAAGTACCTGTTGCCTTGAGGAATAAATTGCATATATTGCATTAAAAAATGATACGCTAGTAATATTGCAATATGGAGTGGATGGCAAACTGATAACAGGTTCATAGTTACTACTAGATATCTTCGCCAAAATGGACTATAGCATCCACCCCCCTTTACAACACACTACAGTATCAGCAATGCATCTACCTACTGTAGGAGAAGAACCCACAGCCTTCTGCATCAAAAGCAAGTATACTACCTGTTGTGCTATTAACAATACAAGCAGACCCAGCATAAGCAGCACTAAACTTTAGTTCCCCTGCAGCTCTCAGGTCCTTGTAAAATGTACTCAACACTCAGCTGTATCTCTGAACTTTGCAGCACAAAAAATCGGGAAAAAGCCAACATTTATTGTGGGGAACAAAAGCCCAAAAACCAGGGGCACATTTTAAACATTGCCTGTATAATTTTGGAAAGTTGCTAGAATAAAATGCTGTGTTACCACCATGCATGTCTTGAACCCAGAACCATATGCACTACAGTCAGTGCAACATACCACTATGCTAAATCAGCAATTTGAAAAATAGGAAGACTGAAACTTAATGGCTATCATTTAAATAGCTCTCAACCTCTTAGCACAAAAAACCTGGACAAACAAAGCCAATAATGAGGGAAAACAAATTCAGTTCTCACTTCACACCTTAGCACAAAAAACCTGGACAAACAACAAAAACAATAATGGGGGAATACAACTTCAGTTCTCACTTCTCACCATAGATGGGGAATACAACTGCAGTTCTCACTTCTCACCACAGCTTGGGAATACAACTTCAGTTCACACTTCTCACCATAGCTCACAACTGTTAGAAAAAAAAATCTGAACAAAGTTCAGAAATGGTGGTGGTTAGGGACTTTAAGCTCTTTTTACCTTGAAGCAAAGGTACAGGGTTTGAGCCTAAACACCTGTAGCCAGCAGGTGTATTACGGAGGGGGGGGCATTTTCACACACACACACAAACACACACAAACACACACACACACTCCTTACCTGATAATCCATTCACGCTGTTCACCCAATTGCCTTCACCACAACGATAATCCAATCGCGATTGCCTTGCTCCTCCACTACAACCAACAATGATTATCCATGCGGCTGCCTCCACCATAATCCCATACATTCAAGCTATCATTGCTATGCACATTTCCCGCTCACAGCCAGCCAGCAGGACATGACGTGATGTGAGCTCAATTCTGACTGGCTGGTATGTAGCCATGTGCTGGATCTGCTGCAATTGCTCTACGGTTCTGGTGCCCAGCATCCTTAAAAAAAAAAAATGTAACTTAAAGGAGTCAGCATCCTTAAAGGAGAACGCTGTTTTAAAAATACTTAAAGGAGCCAATGCTGTTTAAAAAACAAAAATATGTAATTTTTTAATTAAAAAGCTACCCCCTCTTCTAAAGAAGTTGTACTGAAATCAGTACAGTGCGTATGCCTCCCGACATCCCTGCACTGAATGGCGCACAGCAACGGTATTCCCACTCCACAAAGGGGGAGCCACCACAGACCCCGGGAACTACCACCCCATTAGCCTAATGAGCCTGGTCTGCAAGGCCATGGAATGTATCATCATGGAACTTATAAACAAAGACATTGGTAATCTCCAAACTCTGGTAGACCCCACCCAGTTCGGGTTTGTAAAAGGCAGATCATGTCTCCTAAACCTGATCAAAGCCACAGATGAGGGTAAGGTGGTTCACACAGCCTATCTAGATTTCGCAAGGCTTTTGACACCATCCTCCACTCTGGAATTATAGAAAAACTCACTAAACTAGGTATAAATCCGTATGTCACAAGAAGGGTTGCCAACTGGCTCACTGACACAACCCACACTGTGAAAGTAGCAGACTCCAAATCCGACTTCAGACCAGTGACAAGTGGAGTACCACAGGCTTCAGTCCTGGGTCCTCTCCTGTTTGGTATTTACTTTTCTGAAGTAACACAGAAGGTCTTTGGCTAATGAAGTTCACAAATGACTGGAAACTAGGAGCCATAATCAAAACTCCTAACGATGTGGACAACCTACAAAAGGGTGTCACTGACACACGTCTGGTGTCAAAGCCATGGCCTCAAGCTCAATGCCAAAAGGTGCATTTTCATCCTCTTTGGTAAAAACTCTGTACCCATAAGCTACTACATAGGTGGTAGTCTACTTAACACTGAAAGTGCGATAAGAGACCTTGGGACACAGGTGGACAGTAGTCTCTCCTTTGATAATCACATCGCCACAGTAGTCAGGAAATCCTTCTATGTGGCACACCTCATCCAGGAAAAAAAGAGGTCATTGTTCCCCTCTACTCATCACTCATTAGACCCATTAGGGTGCAAAGCCCCTTTTGGTATGTACCTCACAAGACATCTACAAGAATTGGAAAGGCTGCAGAAATACCTCACAAAGAGGATTACAGGCCTCAAACAGATGCCCTATGCAGACCATCTAAAAAAATCTCCAGCTTTACTCCGTCGCATATTGCCTACTCAGAAGTGATCTCTGCCTAACATACAAAGCTATGTCGCACTGACGTCAGGGAGGAGGCGACAGCAACCGACGCCGGACCAAGACTTTGGAACTCAGACCGACTGGGGAACCGCCTGATGGCAGGATAACCCAAGTGTAATGACTGCAGCAGTGTAACATGATGAACATCTAGCATTTACTAAATGTTCAAGGTGTATTATTATCTTGGAGCTTTTCTCCCCAGGCCTTCGCTGAAAATGTACATGTATCCAGTCGGACTATCCCATCAACAAATGTAAAATAAATAAATAAATAGCTTTATCATATATAACAACAACTGAAAATGCTTTACTATACTACATGCAATTTATATCATGTCCCATACAAATACTGTTATGAACAAAAAATTTTTACATACATTTCTTTTTTTTCCCTCCTTCCCTTCAGTGTCCTTTTAAACATTTATGACATGAAGTTGGGCATATGCATTTCTGTCCCCCACAAATTTAACAAAGTCAACAAAAGTCCAATCTTCCCACTTTTTCTTGTAAAGCCATATTTTAGAGATGGAATTGATGCTTTTAGTCTCAGATTTATTCACCAATTTCAATGTTAATGATCTTCTTCCTGTTCATCTCCATCTCCCAACCCCAGACTCTGGTTCAAGTTCAAGGTACTCCCGATTCTTCTAGTCAGCTCCTGTACTTTTTCTCTCTTTCAAGCATTTTCCTTTGGAGCATTGCAAAATGTTTCACTGGCAAAGTCCCTCTGATCAGAAGAATGATAAATCCCCTTCTGTTTGATGGCTCATTTTTTGCTGGACAAACTTTTGTATTTCCTACTTAGCCTGTTCTACATAAAAAGATTGACCTCCAGGAAAAAATATTCTGAAGACAGCTAGATACAGCAGCTTGAATCTCACAATTGCCTCTCAAACGTTCTTGACTGCTGGGATAATTTTACTTATCTTCTGCCTGGTATACAGTGGATATTAATTTTCCAAAAACACTTTACTGTCTCCATTTTTAATGCTTACCCCCTTTGCAGCACTTTTGTCAGGCTCAATTCTTTCTGCTGGTATGACTGCATATTTACTAATACAGACCTTGGCTGCTTCTTCATGGCCAGGTTTGGAGGATACCACAATGTACCCCTTCAATTAACAAATTCTTCTGTGGAATACCAGTCCAGTTGCTTACATGTTCTTTCATAACATTAATACAAAGTCTGTTCCTTCCAGTTTCTTTAGTACAGCAGAAAATCTCTCAGGGTTTTTCCTGAGTGCTCTGTCCTCTAACTCTAACACTTTGGGGAGGAGAATGTTTTAGTTAATATTCAAAAGCCTAGAGGGTACAAGTACAGACCATCCTTTGCAAAGCAATGTGGTCTGTTAACCTTATCCACCCGTGCTGACAAATATTGTACTCCCTTGGGATGACACCAGAAACTAAGCCAATATTTGAAGTCATTCATCTTTTGTTCATACTGTGGCATCATCCTTTGGTGAAGGAAGGATGCTGCACAATGCTATATACATAACAGCCCAGGACACAGTCTGAATGCGACAATCTCTCTCTTCAAATAGTCCAAGATGTTACATCTCAGGTCATTTATACCCACAAGGACTATGACAGACTCATACCGGTACTTGTAGCCTAATGACTTGAGTGTGTGAGTGATTTGATGGATCCTGGCTCCTGACAGAAAACTGACCAATTTTACCCCACTCTACCCATCAGCCTTCACTTAGGATCCAACTTTACCTCTCTCTCTCCCTGTCAACTTTCCCTCAGGAAATACCATTTAATACAACTCCCACTGCTACCACTAGGGAACAAGTCCTTAATGATCCCTCTAAGGACAATATCCCAGGATGCCTTCTAAATAGAATGAAATATATCCTATCAGGCCCTCTGAAATTGCTACTTAACTGTAGTCCCCAAAAAGGCTTTGTTCCTTATGAATGGAGAACAGCAACAGTCATTCCTCTGTACAAAGTGGGTCATCTACAGACTATGGAAACTACAGATGCGCAAGTCTCACTAGTCTCATATGCAAAGCCATGGAAAGAATACTCATGGAAATGATCAATAATGCCAGAGGAAATCTCCAGACACTGGACCCAACCCAATTTGGGTTCAGCAAGGGAAGGTCATGCCTACTCAGCCTGGTGGATTTCTTTGAGAAGGTCACCAAAGCAATGGATGAGGGCAAAATGATTCACATTGCCTACCTTGACCTGGCCAAGGCATTTGACACAATATCGCACTTGAGAAATGTTGAACTCAAGAGGTTAGGTACAAAACATTATGTCATCCAGTGGATAGCCAGCTGGCTCATAGACAGGACCCAGGAAGTTAGAACTGGGGAGTCCACTTCTAAAAAGATGCCAGTCACAAGCGGATTCCCTCACGGATTGGTCTTGGAACTGATCCTTTTTGGCATTAACTTCTCTGAAGTCAAGGCTAATGTCACTGGCTCTGGCTGCCTAAATTTTGCAGATGACTGCAAATTAGGAGCTGTCACTGAATCCCGTACTGACACAAATGTTCTCCAGGAAGGGCTGACACAAACAACTGATTGATTAACTGTCAAAAACTAAATGCCAAGAAATGTATAATAGTATCCTTTGGGAAGTCATCCATCCCTAGTAACTATCATATTGACAACACACCCGTAAGAGTTGACCCAGTAGTCAGGGACTTAGGCACACACACATACACAGTAATCTAGCCACTGACTATCATGTATCTACAGTAATATCATTCCATATTGTGCAACTTATAAACAAAGGTATGGCATCTAGGTCCAAGAAATTCATTATTCCACTGTATTTGCCATTCATCGGACCCATCATGGAGTACAATGCGGCTTTTGGTATGTACCTACCCAGGCATATCCAACAATTGTTAACATCCAGAGGTTCCTCACTAAAAGAATACAGGGCGCAAGTAACATGTACTATGCAGACCACCTAAAGGCCCTATCCTTGTATTCTGTCTCCTATAGGCTGTTGAGGAGAGATCATACCTGGCATAAAAAGCATTGTCAGACCCAACTCTAATGGACCGCCTACATATCCTCAAGACAAATAGCACTAGAAATACCCATTCTGAAGACTTAAACCTTGTCTGTGATTTAAATAGGACCTGCTGGAGAGACAGCTATGTATCCGACAGACTACCCGTTCTCTGGAACAGGCTCCCCAGTCATGTGAATCAGAGTTCCTCCTTAACCCAATTAACTGTAACTTGGCAACTTGGATGGGGAAAGGAAATTCATCCCTAGTTTGGCACTTATGTCTGTAATGGACACAAGCAGCATTAAATGGTTCATTTCCCAGGCCCCAGCTTATAAATTATTTCATCGCACAAGCCCTTGCTTACACTTATCAAGGGTATCAGAACTTGTCAGAGATTTGTGATGCATGGCCAGGCTTAAAAAAGCCCTTGTGGTAATTAGCCTAGTAAATACTTACGAACCTATGACCATGACTTTCTCCTTATTCAGTCTGGGGAGCAGAATGTGTGCATCTCACAAGGGAGTCTTCTATGTCTAAAATATTGGGCAGTGTGTTGGCTTGCCTTATGGGGTTTAAAGTTAAGGATCGAAAGAGTGTGGCTGCATGTATTGTGTTGGGTGTTTTGGTGGAGTGCTTTTCGAGTTGCTGCAAATTCTTTTAGCAGGACGAATGTCTAGGAGGTCTTTGGGGTGTAAGAAGGTTACTTTTTTTAAGTGCCTCAGCATATACTGATCTATGTGTTGGGTCGGTACTATGTGAGGTGGGTGTAATGCTTACATTACTAACAATGTGGTTATTTTGAGTGCTTTTGTGAGACAGCCTTGTCTCCAGTGACATTGTGTAACTATATTTCTCACATACTGTATCTGCTTCTCTGAGGATTAGTTGGTTGTCAGTGAACAAGACAGAATCAGGATACCCCTATCTACCAAGCTGGAGGTGGAGAAATTAAGAAAGTGTCTATCTGCAGTTTCAGGTCATTTTTAGGTGAACTACAAAGAAGTGGTACAAAAGGGGTTTACAGCAAGATAACTTGGGCATTGTGAGGGTTGAAACTACAGCTAGGCTATGTATGACTGAATTTGTGTGGCAGTGATCCTCCGCACACAAACAAAATGTTGGTCTCTGCCCAAATGAGCACTAGGTAAAGTTACTGGGAAAGTTTTATATAGAAAATTTAGTTTCTAAGTGCCTTCGTCTATACAAGGCACTGCTAAACACGACTATGTGACGAGCAGCGGAATTTATAGACTCAAATAAAAGTGACTAAACCACCTAAAAGCCCACTGGCCATAAAAATGACCTTACTTTAAGCCTCCCTGTGCATTTCCCAGCTCAGGCAGACCAGGTTGCCTTTGTACTGCTAGTAGATTGTGTTCCCAACCTTCTTAATGTAAAAACACACTTTAGTTAGCCAAAAGTGAAAACATAACAGAAGAAAAATATTAAAGAACTGGCTATAGCAAGCAAGGGATGACCACCAGAAAGATGATATTCCAAAATACAAATGTCAAATCTGCTTAATCTGCTGATTTAAAAGATGAAAGACTTAAATTTGCCAGCCCAAAAGTACATGTCCAAAGGGGGCATGGTCCTTGATGGGAGGACATAAGTGACAAGTACCCCTTAAGAAAGCATTAAAAATCTTTAAGGAAGCCAAAGATAGGGAATTAATACTCTTATGAAAACTGGAAAGATGCCGAATGAACCTTAATTGTTAAGTAACTTTATCCAGTATCAAAAATCTGTGATAACTTAGAACTGATGGAACAGGTGCAGTAAACAGATCTAAGCTTCAGGTTGTAGCTCATATGGAAAAAATATATCCATTTGCTTTTTTAAGATTTCCTAGTAAAGGTTTCTGGGCAGATATGAGGATTTAGACCACCCTGCAAGGTTAAGAAGGCTCCATCGCCATTACTGGAAATGAAGTAATCAAGCTGTTACCCACAAGAAGTGAAGGTCTGGTTGAGGCCTAACAGACAAAAAGAGTAATATTCAGAAGGGCCCCACACAGAGGCTTCTCCAGAAGATGAGGCCAAAGCAGGGGGAACCAAACTTATCAAAATCAATATGGACTTATGAAAATTACATTGGTTCTGCTCACTTTGTCCTTCTGAAGAAACATGGTGATCAGGAAAAAATGAGACAAATGTACACAAGAGTCACTGACCCATTTCTGCATGAATACACTTCAAGGATACCCTTCAGTTGAAGAAATAAGTGAAAATATTTTGCTGCATTTTGTGTTGTTGAGGGAAGCAAACAGGTTACAGCTGGGCTTCCCCAGGTGACGGAAGAGCTTTGCACAGCATCAGTAGACAGTGACTGGCCAATATGCTGAAGAAGTAGCTTCCTTTGGGATGTGACTGGCTACCATGAGATGATTCATAGACAGCTGACTCTCACAATCTTATGGATTCCCAACATAGATTTATAGGAAGTACCAGGCTAGTTGCCCTTGCGGACCACTTTAAGCATGGCCAATTTCGCTTTTTGTGTTCAAAATAATATATCCCATTAGAACATAGGGCCAGGGTTGCATTCTTCCCTGCCAGCTGAAATATCAAATTTTATCAGTGTAGATATCAATAACACCTTAGGAAGACAGTCTGGGTATGCCTTCAAAGGGAAAAGGAGAGCATCACTTCTAGAATATTAATGAAGAGAATTGGGGGCCTGTCTATGACCATGCACCTTGGATCACCTGCCCTTGAAAATGCTTTTCCCACCCTAAGGCAAAGATATTTATGGTAACAGCCACAACTAGACTACAAGGTAGTAATGCTCTGCCCAAAGTCAGATTCAGCATAATAACCATCAACTTAAGTGTTCCCTGCAGGTTTTGGAAACCCTAAACACAAGAGGAATTGGTTCAGAGAATTAATTCCAAGTAACTGTACAGAACACTGCAGCATTCTTAAATGAAACCTGGCAATGGGAACCATGTAAAGTGTTGCTGCTATAGAGTCCAAGGCCCCGAGATAGAGAAAAGCTGAAACCATGTGTACCTGTATCATCTCAGACACAATACTCTTCATGGGCAGGTTTCTGTCAGACAGCAGAAGCTCCATGCAAGGCAGTATGTCAGGGCTGCATATGACAAATGTGCCACCTGGACTGGCATGATCTATGGTTTTGTGGTGTTTACTGTGACTCAGGGGCAGGAAATGATTCAAAAAAGCCTTCATGGCTATAATGTGACTGTCCATGGTGGGGCAGCTAGGAGCTAACTGTCCACATATGGAAATTCACTGGAAACTTGCAGCATCTGGCTCACTGCCATTGCAGACAAGCACTTAGTTAAATCCATGGAGACAGCAGTAAGCCCAAATAAAAATGTCTGAAACTGGTAATGTCTTGGCTTTTCTCGAAAATGTAGAAACCTCCCAGACACCTGGGTAATCTTGATATGGCAAGAGGCACTCTGGAGGTCTAAAGAGCACGTCCACTTTTCTTTGGATAGACAGAGAATGGACTGCACCATGACCATCCCAAAGGAACCCTGGAATGGATGTAGGCCACTCAGGTCAACAAATGGCCTGAGGTCATCGTTTTCTCTTGGAAAAAAAAAAACTAGTAAAAACTAGAGCAGTAACATAACCCTCTCTGATCTGGTGGGACCTTTTAAATTGCAGTTTTGAAGACAGTTTAAACAGTTCTTCACCTTCTGCACCTTTTGGATGGAGTGGTACATCTCATAGGTGAAGAGTCTGACAGGGAAGGCGAGAGGAAAGGAATTATATAGCTTCAGGGTATTACTATCCTAACCCATGTATCCCATGTGATGACCACCATACAGACATGTGGAGGGACAGTTGACCCCAGACTGCCCCAGATTAGGACAATAAGGTAAGGTCTCAGGGATTAGTCAAGTGTCTCCAGAGAAAATTAGTGGAGATATACCTAGTTATTTTGATGATTATTACTGCCACTGAGTCAGTAACGATTCTGCAAGTTGCTCTGGCCTTGTTAGTGACTCTCAGATACTTAAGGACGTGAAACAGAGCTGTTATAGGCTCTGCTGCATTCCTGAGAACAAGTGTTGGGAAGTTACACAACAGCTGTTTTACAATCCTTGTTTCTCTAATTCTATGTTAAATATAGGACCAAAAATCAATGACCTGCCAAAGGAAGCATCGATGAAGGTCACCTTGGTATCCTCACTAAAATCAGTAAGATGCAGCCAGTTGTGGAGGTGCATGGCTAATCCAGCAGCTTCTGCTCTTGCTGTACCATCTGCAGTGTTATAAACTGTATGTGTGGTGAGGTTGGCTTTGAAGAAATGGTCAACATCTGGGACTGCATCTTGATATTCAAGTCTCCTTTTGGCAACCATTCCAATAAATGTCTTGCCTCATCAACCTGGTATCTCTGGAAATGGAGGAGATGTAATAGTTTACAGCCCTTAGGTAAAGGGTGGGGATGCAAAAACAGTTAGGTCTATCCAATTCAAGCAACTCTTTAATCTGAGGATGAACAGTGGGACTCAGTAGTGTTGGAGGCCTTCTTACGGGCTGCAACTGCAATTAGGGAATATGCAACCAACAAGACTATTCTTTGAGAAGCCGAAAAATCTGGTTAGGACTCTTCAGAACATGTGGTACCAAGTCAGGGGTTTCCCATGCCATCTTGATCAATACTCGTACCATTTTGTTAACTGTCAAGTGGGGACAACCCAGGAAAAAGGCTTAGCAGATGAAAAAGAATCCCACAAGAAGCACTCAGGAGAGAAAGAGGGGTCAGTGATCGATCTTACCTTCTGCCTCATCATTTCATTATTTCCAAAGTGGTCCCAGACTAGTTGGAAATGTACTATATCATCCTTGTCTACATTCAGGCTGGATGACACATGTGGACAGTCCATGTGCTTTCTTTTTCATTTAGTCTTTTTGGTCTTCTTTGGTAGGGGTGACAGGTCAGTGAAGAAAGACTGATCATACCTGTAAGTGACAGAGGTGTTCCTGCAGGACCCCTTTGATACTCTGTCCTGGACAAAGACACTGCAAGCAAAGAGTGTATCAGACAAATGTAAATCTCTGAAACTGAAATGAGTACAGGCTTCAGGTGGGGCAAATGCAGAGAAGCCTGCACTGATGGCAACAAAGTCCACACTGACATCTTCCAGGGGCCAATGGAAATGACCCTGAATGACTGACAGAGATGCCATTGGGGTTGAGATTAAGACAAAGTATCAGGCCTATCAAGGCCAAGAAACCAGTGAACCCAAAGCAACTGTCAACGGCATCACTGCTAAAGACCAAAGATGTAAAAGCCAAACCCCGCAGTGGCAAAGTTAGACTTGCCATGGTCAAGATGGACAATGACACCGAGCACTGAAGGTCCAAACCCCAGGACTAAATGAGGTCTTGATACTTATGGTATCTGTGCCATGGACATAGATGATGGTGATAAAATTGCCGTCAACAGCTCAGCATCAAAATATGTATTCCCACTATTGGGACTGCAGTTTATAGTGAGGTAAAAGTTCAGCAACACTTTACTCCTGCAGGCCTACCACCAATCTTACAGGGATCAGGGCCTATGATCTGCCTGGTGAGAAAAGCCTTGAAGGCTGCACAGAGAAGGCTGTCAAAGATGAAGGACCTCTAACCATCCCGATGTTAGGAAGAAAGTCTTGAAACTGCACATGCAGGAGCTAAATATGTCTAGATCACTGCTCTGCAGACAAACTGATTTAGATCTGTAACATGTCCAAACTGACCCAGAAGTAGTAAGTCCTTCTTGTAAACTTTACATAAGCATGAGAAGTACTGTTAACCTCAATACATGTAACTAGAGAACTTTCAGAAACTGGTATGAATGGATGTTCCAGAAGGGGAAGAAGTTGAAGGACCATCCTCAGGACTGGATTTCTTCAGAACAGAACTAAGAGGAGCCCTTAGAGTGGTCTGATTCAGCCCAATCAGCCTTATGCTGCCTTCTAATTTCTTTATTTTCAGGCTCAAGCAGATCAGTCCCAGTATCTACCTCTACAGTAGGCTGCATAATAGCTAAACTTCCCAGGAAAGGGGCAGGGGAAGACAAACTCTCAAAACACTGAAAAAATGTGAAATACTTATACGAAATTGGCAGGCAGTACAGTGAAAATGTAAAGTAAAGATCAAATACAAACGACTACAAAATAAACATTTCCCCTCAAAGATTAATGAAAAAACTCTAAAAGCTATTAGAGAAAGAATCCTCTCTGCTTGCAGCAAACTAGATCTGGAAAAGGTCCTTTATCACACAGGATTACAGGCAAGTTGGAGGAGCAAGCAGCCTAGAAAAGTTTTAGATGCTTTGCTCTCCAAGTCCTGATGGACCTAGTCTTAAGTAGCTTATGAAAAAGATCTCACCATCTGTGATGTGTTATTTTGTGATGTAGAATGTTTGCCTTTCAAAACCTCCTTAATGCATCAGTGTTAACTGAAAGTACTTACATTAGCGGTTCATGATCCAGCCTTATACTTACTTCCATCAGGGTCTCCACAGGAATCTTCTTCTGAAATATCTTCCTTTTTTACATGAGCTGGTGGTACATTTCCATCCTGCTGACCAACTGGTAATTTTTCTTCTTTTGGGGCAGTAGCTTCTGCACAGTGAAACAGAAACATGGATTTTAGAACTAATGAATAAACAGAAACACCTGAGTAAGTACGCACAAGTCATAGAGGACTGTTCTATGCCAGTGTACTACAAACAAGCTGGATTAGGCAGAAGAGCTTCAAACTCATTAAAATCCATTCATCTAATATTATAGAACAAAAAGGAATAAGACAAAAATGCACATGGAAATCATGCAGATATTGGAAGCCTTCATTAACGGTTCTTGAGAGATACATGTTCAAGTATTTAAAAGTATGAAAAGAACCATAAGCACATTTAAACAAAACAAAGAAACAACACACATGATCAATATAAACCAATCACATCACTCCAGTGTTTGAAATCTCATCCTACTTAAAATTGGTTTAAGGCTACAGCAAATGATTTGATCACTTTTTTGTTCTTTGCTAGAAATTTAATTAAATAATTTATTTTTGCTTAACAAAAAATACTATAAACAAATTAAAGGTGTTACAATGGGCTCAGCGGTGGCCCCTGCTTTTGCATACCTAGGATCAGTGGTGTTCCCTCTCCTTGCACTTTTTCGTGTAGTTTTGTATTTAAGTATTTAAGTTACCACTCTTCGTAACAGTCTTGTTATTACATACTGAGGTAGAGGGCTACTTTGTACAGAAGACACAGCTTTATATATACCTTTATGATAAGATAGTGGATGTGTAGGTCAACTTTTAGATGATCTGTGGTGACCCCAAGAAATTTAGTATAGGACAACCTCAAGTTTAGTGTTTTGTGTAGATGATATAGTGAAGGTATTTTTGTGATCAGAGCATTGTTTGGGATGAAAAGTAAAACTTGTTTTATTTGGGTTCAGCAGAGTGCTGTTATGGTAAGTTTGGAGCTGAGCAGACTAGAGTGGCATCATCTGCCCACTGAATCAAAGAACCTTGTCCTGCTGCAGTATGGAGGTTATTTATGAAAATAGTGAAGAAGAGAGGGCCAAGAACTGAGCCTTGAGGAACATCAATGGTTATGTGTAGATAGGATGAGTAGCATGTTTGCCATTTAACACATCGTGTCCTATCTAAGAGAAAGTTTTTAAACCACGTCACAGCACAGGTGGAGAGACAAAGGTGGAATAATGTTTTTAGAAGTTCAGTATGTGAGACTGTATCAAATGCTTTTGACAGCTTCAGAAATATGGAAGAGACTAGTTGAACTCCAACCTTAAGTTAAGTTATTGTGTTGTGTAAGGACAGAAAAACTATAGTGTTGCTATGTGAAGGGTGAAAGTCACATTGGGCTGGAAGAGTAGGCTGTTTATAAAAAAAGAAACAGTCTCAGAAATGCACTTGTGCTTCAAAACACTTCACTTTACTTGATTTCATCATTACCAAAACCTTTAGAACATGGAATAGAGCACTTTTCTTCTGCATTACTGTCAGCACTTACGATATGTAGTAATACACATACATACACACACACCAGTGATGATACAATACTGTAACCATTCATTCATACATATTAAAGCACTGCAGTATATATAACATTCTTCCTTTAAATTTGGAAACAATATGCTCAATAATTCAAGTTCTCACAAAATAATTCTGAAAAATACAGTATTCCAACATTACTAAAACATCACAAAAATGACTGCAACTGAAAGATAATTTTGCTTAGAGAATGGGCGACCTGTAGATCGCATGCTGATTGGAACATTCTCCAACAGGGTGTTAATCTACAAATAATGCCCATGGAAAAACAAGTCCCCTGCTTCATGGCACCATATCAAGCTGCTGTGGGAGCTTGGACTGAAAGTAACCCAATGGGCGCCATTATTTTACGCTCATTAAGTAGAACTTTTGCTGCTTAGTGAATGTAAAATAAAAAAATAGAAAAAGAAAAATTTAAAATAAAGTGTGTGTGTTTATGTCTGTGTGTGACAGTGTATGTGAGTAAGAGGGTGAGAGTGGGAGACAGAGATCGATGGAGCTATGATTTCACATTTGCTAAGCAGCACTTTTGCTGTTTAGTGAGTATAAAAAATAAATGAAACAGAAAAAGTATGTGTGTGTTTATGTTTCTGTCTACGTGAGTGAATGTGTGCTTGCATGCATGAAAGTGGAAGACAGAGCGAGGTGTGTGTGTGTGTGTGTGTGTGTGTGTGTGCGTGTGTGTGAGAGAGATAGAGAAGTCTGAAGAGTAAAAGTGATTCAGCCATGGCAATAGCAGCAGGTTTTCATACCTCTCGACCTCTTAGTTCACAATATCTGGATAAAGCCTAAAATAAAGGGTGAACAAAAGTTCAAAATAGGAACAGATTTTAAATACTGCTGTTGTAAAATCACAAAGTTACTTGAATAGTAGGATTTATGTTAGCATGCATTTTCTTTTTTTTTCCTCAAACCTTTTTTTTATTTTTCAAATACAGTTGAATAAATTACATAGCATTTGTATATAACATCGTAAATAACTATGTACACTATTTACATCAGCCTGACACTATAGCACAGCTCAATATATACAATTACTTTATAGGTATAAAAATCCAGTTATCAGAGTGTATCTGCTCAGTTATTGTAAAGTGTCAATCAATGAGAAGACTTTTCCATGGATTGTTAATAAATGGCTTAGGATGAATCCTTAATTCTTTAATTTTAATTTCCAACAATGCTGTGGTCTTCAGTACGCTGTAGAAGTCTTCCAAAGTCGATATTGTGTTTGTATTCCATCTTCTTGTTATACACTTCCTTGAGATTGCAAGTACTGTCCATACTAGATACATATTTCACTCATTCAAATGAGGACCTTCGTACAATTTAATAATACTAGAGCTGTAGATAAGTTAAATGATTCATTAAATAAAGCTTGTAAAAAGTTTTTAATACCATTCCAAAATGGCTTCATTTTAACACAGTCGAAAAAATATGATTCCAATCTGCAGTGTGTATTTGTTCACACCTCCAACATATTCCCTTTGTGGAAGAATTAATTTTAGTAATTCTATTTGGAGTTAAGAACGCTCTGTGCAAGCATTTCCAATTAAAAACTTTCCAGTATTGTGTAAAGGATGTATGTTTTACTGATAATAAAACATTTGATTTAATTTCTTCAATTAGCTGCAATGAGCGTCCTTTTGTTATATAATTCCAATATGAGGATTTGGGTGTTGTTTTATAATTTATCAATATCTTGTAAAATTTCAAAATACTATTTCCCATGTTGTTGTGTCTTTCGGCTTTTCCCGGTTAGGGGTCGCCACAGCGGAACTCCGGTCCGCTAATGATTGGCAGAAGATTTTTACATGCCGAGTTGCCGGCCCTGATGCACAACCTTCAATGAAGGTACGCCCCTTCATGCATGTCTCCACACAGAAGACGCTTTAGCTGAGAATCGAACGGGACAACGTCTTACTGTGAAGCGACAATGCTACCGCAGCACCACCACCGCAGTATATGTAATAATCATTATATATGACTTCATATAGGTATTTTGTAAGTTTAGGTATTTCTTTAAATGAAGAATTACTAATTATTCTGCATAAATCTTGTGAATACGTCAGAATGCTTTGCATAGTTAGCCAATCTTGTTGTGGAATTTTGTATGTTGTTTCTATTGTTTGCATATCCAGAACTTTTAGTTCTTTGATGCACTGAAACCAACAAACAAATCCTTTCTGTTCCCAGGAATTAATTATTTCTCTGCATATTTTATGTGGATAGCTGTTTGTGTGGCATATCGTCTACTCAGAAGTGATCTCTGCTTAACATACAAGGCCATGTCAAACCCTGAGCTGTTGGACATGCTCCACTTAAAGAAATCCCAATTCCTCAGAGCCACATGCTCCAGGGATCTAAACCTTGTCATCACAATGAACAAAACATGCTGGAGGGATAGGTTCCTGACCCAGAGACTCCCCATACTCTGGAATAGACTGCCCATACATGTCAAGCAGAGCACCTCATTGGCCCTCTTCAAAAGGAACCCTGATGATTAGGTGGGAGATAGGAAATTCACCCCGGGGATCATGTCAGTCGCCCTGCTAGACAGGGATCCAGAGAAGTAAATACTGTGGGAAGAAATATCCAGGGAATTGTTATGGCTAGGCTTGCATAGGCCCTAGGGCCGATAGCCTAGTACCAACCTATGAACTATGAATGGTGTTAAAAGATCAAACCAGATTTTTAAATCTATATTTGCATTAAGAATTTTCCTAAATGAGTCAATGTAATAATTAATCATACGAGTTTTAGTGGGGTTAGTTATGTTATATTGCATACGAATACATATTATATGCCATGGCAAATTTTTATCTATTTGAATTTTTTTGTAAATCATATTCATTTATTGATATTACAGTTCGCAATTCTTTCCAATTTGCAGAATAATTTGGACTTTTCCAATCTGAGATTGTTTTAGTTATCGATGCTTTTATATATGTTTCTATATCAGGAAAGTTTAATCCTCCCAGTTTCCATGGTCTGATATGATGTATTAAAGCTATTCTGTTTCTTTTGGGAAACCATAAAAATTTTATTAGGCATGAGATTATTTCTTTGAGTATATTCCTTTCTGGTAACAGTTGTATTGCCAAAGCTATATATAGAATCTTGGGTAGTAAAACCATTTTTGTTAACTGTAGTCTGTCTTCAAATGTTATTATTTTATTATACTTTTCCACTGAGATTTTGATTGTATTCATGATATTATTCTAGTTTTTTGAGACTAATTCATTATTACCCTTGCTTAACTCAATTCCTAGATATTTTAAGGTAGATTCTAGTTTCCCTATAATGTGATTCCCCTTCGTCTGCAATTCTTTTTTTTTTATTTAAAAATAAAAATTTTTATTTTGTTTTTATTTTTTAGAACTGCGGTGGTGGTGCTGCGGTAGCGTTGTCATCTCACAGCAAGACATTGCTCCGTTCGATTCTCAGCTAAAGCATCTTCTGTGTGGAGACATGCGTGAATGGGAGTACCTTCATTGAAGATTGTGCATCAGGGCCGGCATCTCGGCATGTAAAAAATCTACTGCCAATCATTAACGGACCGGAGTTCTGCTGTGGTGACCCCTAACCCCTAAAAGCCGAAAGACACAACAACATTTTGTTTTTATTTTGATTTACTGAAATGGAATCCTGAAGTCCTATAAAATGTGTCAATTAAAATAGCCAATTCTTCTAATGTCTCTTTTGTATTGGATAATGTTAATAATATGTCATCAGCAAATAACATTACTTTAGAATTGTATTGTTCATAAACATCTACTCCTTTGATTTTTGTATTGTTACGTATTGAATCTGCCAATATTTCAATAGCCAAAGCAAATAGAATCTGTGACATGGGATCCTTGTTTAGTACCCTTTGTTATATGTATAGATTCAGAGGTGAAAGGACCTAACTTAACATACACTAAATTATTTGTATATATATTCTTTAGTAGATGAACAAAGGAAGGAGGAAATTCAAACACCAGAATTTTGAATAAATAGTCCCAATTTAGGGACTCAAAGGCTTTCTCTATAAGCCAATTATGAGTGTTTCTTTATTAACATAATCTAGAAGAGAAATTATCCTTTTAATATTGTCATGTGTGTCTATGATATATAAATCCAGTTTGATCATTATTTGTTTTGGATAGTGGTATTCTCATTCTGTTAGTTAATATTGTCATAAATACCTTATAGTCATTATTTAATAATGATATAGGTCTATATGAGGTATAGAGGTTTGGGGATTTGTTTTCCTTTAGGATTGGTGTGATTAAGGAATATCTCCAAGAGGGTGGTATTAGAGCTAAAGACTGAATTTCTAACAGAGTTTTATGGAAGAGGGATAGTATCTTTGAAGTAAAAAGTTTATATATTTCCATAATTATGCCATCTATACCTGGAGCTTTATTAGTTTTACCCTCTTTTATTGTATCTGTAATTTCTTTGTAGGATATGGGTGCTTGCAGATCTAGTTTTAAAATGTTGGTATTGTTTTTATATTAGAACATTTGTCATCTAGATTTAATTGATCAATATGTATATTTTCTTTCTGGAAATGTTCCATACAGTGATTTCTATAGGCATCAATAATCTCACCTATATCTGAGACATTTTCCCTTTCTTTTCATGGAAGATACTTTTAATGTTTATGTAGTCAAAAGGACGAAGTCGGACTACCACGAAAAGATGTATAAGTATTTTATTAAAACAGAACAAACGGATGAGCGCTTTCACGTACACCCCTGGTACACTTCATCAGATCTAAATTAATTAAGGCATCATATTGCATTTAAATAGTGTAAAAAATGATTACGTAACCATAATCAAACAATTAATCAATTACATTGGGTTTAAATGCAGATCTAAAGTCTAAATAAACTAATAATAAATGTAACAAATAAATATATATATATATATATATATATATATATATATATATATACAATGGTTACTGTGTATTCTGTCAATAAAAATCAACATACTCAAATAAAAACTTCATAAAAAGTCATAGGAAAAAATTCATAGAAATAATTTCATAAGAAATATATATAAATATTATATATATCAAATAATCACCATCATATGTATATATTAGTCAAATAGAATGTATATATACATGTATATATGTGAAAATATATATATGTATAAAACATTTAAATAGATTAATAAAGTGCATAGGATATTAAAACAACATGTTATACATAAAAAATCAAAAGTCAATTAAATAAAAAATAAAATAAATGTAATAGGTAAATAAATGGATAAATGTTTATTTATTTGTTTTATTTTAAACTTCGTGATTCTAGTATAGGTTTTATAGTGATGAATTGATTCAAACCTGGTTCTTGATGTGCTCTCAATTTTAATATCCATTCAATTTCCACTTTTTCTAAATAATTCACCACATTACCTCTTCTCTTATTTTTAGGGACTATCTGAATAAATCTAAATCTGAAACTATGTCCTACATATGCTGAACAATGCTTAGCTAAAGCATTTCGTTGGTCAGATTTTTTAATATCATACATATGGTTATATATTCTATCCCTTAATCTTTTGGTGGTCATACCTACATAAAATGCCTGACATGCATCACAGTTGGCCAAATATATCAGGTTGACATTGTTACAAGAAGCATAGAATCTGGGTTCAAATTTGTAGTCTAATGTCGGATGTATAAATATCTGTTCTATAGTAATCAGTGGGCACATATCACATTTACCACATGGTAGAGTGCCTACTATTCTAGGACATTTTAAAAGCTTAGAGTCTTTATCATTGCGTTCAATACATAGGATTCTTTTTAGACTTTTGCTGTTTTTATATATGAAACTAGGTCTTTTGTCCAGTATTTTACTTTTAATGTTATTAGCTTTTGATTGTATTTTGATTCTTGTGGGTAAATTATGTAGATATTTGGGAGAAGTGGCCAAGGTATTAATTTTTAATTTTTCTAAAGCTAAACTAGTTTTATGTGTTAGAATTTCGTATTTACTGTTCAATACTTCTACTTCCTTTTTCATCTCCAAATGATTTTGATTTTTTTCAGCTTTTACTGACAAAAGTTTGGATTGTAGATCTAATAATTCAGAATCCCACTCTCTCCTTTTTTATACCACATTAGGGTTTTAGCATATATGCAAGCTTTTAATGAGTCCCATATCATTATTTTATCTCTGTAGTGTAATTAATATCTAAGAAGAACTGCAATTCAGATAATAACCAGGGTTTGAACTCTTTAATTTTAGTTATATATGCTGGAATTCTGGAGTTAAAGATTAATGGTTTGTACCCATTTTGAAGTTTTAATATCAATGAATTGTGGTTGAAAAGGAGCAGGGAGTGATTGAGAAATTAATGACTTTAGAGTGCAAGTCAAGGGCAGCAAATATTTTATCTATTCTAGTTAGGATACCAAATATGTGATCTTGATGGGAAAACAACAAAGAATTATCTTCTTTAAATTTGAAAGCATCTACAAGATGAAATTATTCTACCCACTTGTTTAAAGCTTTTGATACAGCAGATGTACGCAGTGGTCTTTTATTTGCAGTTTCAGAAATATCAAATATACAGTTAAAATCTACTCCTAATATTAAGTTGCCTTTGTAATTATTGGAAATGAAATCCAAGTGTTTTTTTTAACAGTTCCTGATCCAATGCCTGGGAACCAGTATAGTTTGGCTAGGGTCCATATTCTATTATATTTAACTATTACTAATTTATTTTATTTATTTATTTTACTTTTGTTTACCGGGTTTGTCCAACTGGATACATGTCCATTTTCAGTGGAGGCCCGGGGAGAAAAGCTCCAGTTATACAGTATAATAACAATATACAAAAACATTGCATAGCATTTAGACATTACAATAGAAGCACTAGACATTTCAAAAACAACATATTGAGACAATATAAGGAAAACTTAGTTAGGCAGTGACATTAGTATAGAGTAATAGTTCTGAGTTAACAAAAATAGGAATGAGACAGAAGCATAAGGTTAATAGGATTATAGATAACTAGTGAAGAGAGTGCAAAGACTAGATGGAAGGGGTAGTAGTAATGAAATGATAAGAAGTGGAGATATATGGTAGAGAATAAAATTATGTTAGTGTCAGATAGTTTGTAAAAAGGAAAGAAAAGAAAAGATAGTTAGTCTGGGTTATTACAAGAGCATAACCAGTGATTAGAGAGAAAGAGTTTTAGTTTGGTTTTAAATATTGGGAGAGAGGTGAGGGTGGTCAAATCGTTTGGTAGTTGATTCCATATTTTACCCACTGTGTTTGAAAATAAAGATTTGCCTGCTAAGTTATTTGAGAAGGAAGTGTGAATCAACATTTTGTTGGCAGAGCGCAGATTCTTCAGATTATTATAAGGTCTTATAAGGGTAGAGAGAATTGGGGTGTTACTAGGTTGGTAAAGGGCTTTGTGGGCAATTGTGAGTTGATTAAATTGTAATAGTAGTGGTAATTTCAAGCCACCCTGTTTTAGATTCTGACAGTGGTGGGTCCTAAAAGGAGAGTTGGTAGCAAATCTTGCAATATTATTATATGATTTAGTTAGATTGTTTAGGTTATGTTTGGAAAGATTTGTATATACAGGGGAAGCATATAACAGGGTAGAGATTAAGTGAGTTCTGGCTATTGTGGCTCTGGTTGTTGGTGTCAGGAAAGGGTTAATGCATTAGAGGGATCCAAGTTTTTTATTAGTAGATTTAATTGTAGAATTTATATGAGAGTCAAACTTAAGTTGATTGTCAATAGTAATTCCTAGCAGTTTGGTAGTGGGGTCTGGAGAGATAATGGTACCATCTTCAGATGTAAGTGTGAAATGGGGAAGGGGTGATAGATGAAATGGGGTAAAGAGCAGCAATTTGGGGTTTTTTAGGGTTAAGGTGAAGGCAGTGGTTAGTGAACCATTTTTCAATAATAGAGAAGGCTTTCTGTGTGTGAGAATGAAGATCAGTTTGAGATGAGGCAGAGCAAATGATAGTGGAGTCATCAGCATATTGGATACAGATAGACTGTGGAATGGAGAGATGAAGGTCATTTATAAAGATGGAAAACAATAGTGGACCTAAAATAGAGCCTTGTGGGACACCTAGAGAGGTAGGAAGAAGGTCAGAAAGATGGTTCTGCCAGAGAACTGCTTGTTTTCGGTTGTCCAGATAGGATGTGAACCAGTTCATCGTAGGATGGTCGAAGGAGAGGGACTTCAGTAAGTGGAGGAGAAGTTGATGATTGACCATGTCGAAGGCTATAGACAGATCAACAAAGAAAGCAGAGGATAAAATATTATTGTTACGATTATTGTTGATACAGTTAGTAAAGGCTAGTAAGGCTGTGGTGGTACTATGAAAAGGCCTTCTTTATCTTCATACTTATAAATTATTTCTGTGTTAATCACATTCATTTTCCATAAAATTGTTACCCCTTTTGTCTTTGTTTTATAAGTGGATTGCGGCAATATCATATATTCCTTAGGATTCCATTTGTAATTGTCATTTGTTTTGAAATGGGTTTCTTCAAGGAAGACAATTTGTGCTTTGTTCAGTTTTAAATATTTCAGTAGATTTGATCTATTGATACGATTGTTTAAGCCATTGGTATTTAAAGATAATAAACTTAAATCCATCTTAGGTTATTTAGAATATGTATTTTTGTTTTACTGAGACTAAAACATTTTCCTCTGATAACTATAAAGTATATGTTTGAGCTTTTAAAGGAAATGATCAGTTTTATACTTTGAGTGTTTACCAACAAAGCAATGTTTTGGTCAAGCATACTAAAAATGTTTTTGTGAAATACATTTAAATTAATAAATGTTAAGAAAAAGTACAGTTTTGTACCTACCATAAATGTAGATGTCCGATAGATATGCAACTGCAGTCCTGACATATGGGTTGTCCTGCCTCAGGCAGCCCTTCGGTCGGCCAGATTCCAAAGTCTGGGTCTGGCGTCGGCCGATGTCGCCCTCTCCCCGACGTCAGAGCGGCTGGAGTATATAGGCATAAGCAGACGCCATCTTCTTCAGTGTTTCTTGCCCCAGATGCCAGGTGCCCTCCAATGAAGGCTAAATATGGTGAATGGATAAACAGATGAAATCAGACATGCACAACAGTAATAAAGAGATATACCATAACATATATCCCCAGCTGATAGGTAAGGGAAGTAAGGACCCAAAATGGGGGGGGGGGAACAGAGGGGTAGGAGGGAGGGTAAAAGTACAGTTTTGTACCTACCATAAATGTAGATGTTCGAAGATCCACATTGCTGCAGTCCTAACACTTGGGGTAGTCCGCTGTCCCAGTCGGCCCGAATACCAAAGTATAAGGCTGACGTCGGTCAAGGCGCATTTGTCTGACATCAAGACGTCAGGGTACAAATGCGCATGACCGACGTCATATCCTCAGTCTTTTCTTGCCCCAGATGTCAGAAGACCCTAAAAAGATAAGGCCAAAACCAAAAAACACCAAAACACTCCTGTGCCTAAAATATGTACAATATATACAAATGTACAAAAAATAGAACCTCACCCACACAACCACCCCTAAACACAGAGGGGAAGGAGGGAAGGAAAATTGGACTGCAGCAATGTGGATCTTCGAACATCTACATTTATGGTAGGTACAAAACTGTACTATGTTCTTCATCTCACATTGCTGCAGTCCTAACACTTGGGTAGAATCCCAAAGCAGAGGTAAGGGAGGATGGCTAAACTATAATGAAGCAGGAGCTGCCAAAATGCCCTGCAAGACAGCAGTGGCAAAACCAGCCCTGGACTTAGAATAGAGAGGAAGGTGGTAATGCTTGGAGAAAGTATGCACTGAACTCCAAGTAGCTGCCTCCAAAATATCCTTAGTTGCCACCCCCCCTTAGAAATGCTGTTGAAGTGGCAGTAGCCCTAGTGGAATGAGGCCTAATCCCAGCTGGAATCTCCTTGCCATGATGGGAGTAACAGAATGCAATGCAAAACCCAATCCACTTAGATATAGTTTGTTTTGACACAGGCTTGCCCTGAGAACTCAAAGCAAAAGAAACAAACAACTGCTGAGACTGCCTAAAATCCCTAGTCCTGCTTAAATAATAACGCAACTGCCTGTGTACATCTAAAGTGTGCAAAATCTTATGCACCCTATTTTGGAGATCTGCATATAAAGTAGGCAAATGAATAGTTTGGTTTAAAGCCACACTAGAAACCACCTTAGGCATAAATGAAGGATTAGTGCGTAATGATACCCTATCCTTATGAAAAATCAAAAGGCTCCACTGCCATAAGGGCCTGCAATTCAGAAACCCTTCTTGCAGAAGTAATGGCCAACAAAAAAGCAGTCTTCCATGACAAGTATTTCAACTCAGCAGTAGCCATGAGGCTCAAAAGGTTGTAGAGTAAGTTTCTCCAACACAAAATTGAGGTCCCAAGCAGGAGTAGGAGCTCTTCGTGGGGTCTTATATTCTTTGCCCTCTAAGAAATTGCTTGAACAAAGGATGAGAAAACAATGGTGGGTCACAATCATAGTGAGCTGAAATTGCTGCAGCATGAATCTTAATGGAAGAGAAGGACAAACCTTTGTCCAATAGCTCAGTAAGATATTGAAGAGCCACACTCAAATTAGGCTCAGACACATCCAAATCCTTTGCTGCACTCCAAAATAAAAATCTCTTCCATTTTTCTGCATACACTTTACGTGTACTAGGTCTTCTGGCTTCCATAATCACATTCAAAACTTGTTGAGGAAGTTGAGACCTGCTGTGGTTCAAAACAGAATATGCCAGGCTGTTAGATGAAGAGAGTGAAGCTTGACATTGAGTAGATGACCGTCCCTCTGAGACAAAAGGTGTGGAATTAAAGGTAAAGGCCATGGAGGCTTTCTTACCAGATTCCTCAGTAATGGGTACCAGTGTTGCCGAGGCCAATCTGGAGCTATCAAAATCATCCTTGGCTTGTCTTGTCTGACCTTTAGGAGTACCTTTGGGAGGAGAGGCAGAGGTGGAAAGGCATACACATGAAGATTTTCCCAACTGAAGAAAGAGCATCCACTTTCCAAGCTGTGTGATGAAAACTTTTGCAAAACTTTGGCAGCTGGTGGTTTAGTGGAGAAGCGAACAGATCTATGTCTGGAGTTCCCCATGACACTGTCAATTTTGAAATACATGAAGATCCAGTTTCCACTCGTGGGGATCCATGATTTGCCTGCTTAACACATCTGCTAAGGAGTTCTGTGCTCCTGGCAGAAACCTTGCCTGAAGAGTAAGCTGCAAGCTGAGCGCAGTCTCCCACAAAATCATTGCTTGCCTGCATAGAGGATAAGAATGTGTTCCCCCTTGCTTGTTTATGTACCACATGACAGTTGTGTTGTCTGTTAGAATCAACACCTGCCCTGGAAGAAGTAACTCCTTGAAAGCCATCAATGCAAACTGGACTGCTAACATCTCCTTCATGTTGATATGTAGATGCTGTAGTCTGGCAGGCCACTTGTCTTGTATCCACTTTCCATTCAGATGAGCTCCACAAGCTATGTCTGAGGCATCTGTCGTTAGAATCTGACTCGCCTCTGGCCGGGTCACAGAGAGTCCCTTGTTTAGGTGACATTCCTGAGCCCACCACAAAAATTCCTTTTGAATGCAAGGTATTATTTGAATGACAGTGTCCAGATCCTGGCAGTGCTGTGTCCATACATTTTGAGATACCATTGTAGCTTCCTCATATGCAGTTTGGCATTGGGAAGCACCAGAATACAAGATGCCATGAACCCTAATGCTTGAAGGACTGTCCTTGCAGTCAGCACGGACTGATGAGATAGTTGATGGAAGTAAAGGGATAGACTCTTTTGTTTGTCCGGGGTTAAAAAGGCCATCTGGGCTGCTGTATTCAGTCTTACACCCAGAAAGCACATGTCTTGAGAGGGTACTAGACTGGACTTTATTTCATTCACAGAATACCCCAGGCATCTTAGCACTGCTATCACATATTCCAGATGCTGAAGAAGCTCGTCCTTTTCTTGAGCCAGAATCAGACAGTCGTCCAAGTAAGGATAGATTTGTATTCCTTTTAGCCTGAAAAAGCTACAACTGGAGCCAGAACTTTTGTGAATACTCTGCGCTCAGTAGATAAGCCAAAGGGCAATGCAGAGAACTGATAATGGGAATTTCCAGCTCGGAAACGCAGATACTTCCTGCAACTGAGTCTGATAGGCACATGAAGGTAAGCCTCCTTGAGATCTAAAGTTACTATCCAGTGATCTTTGCCCAGCAGAGGTAAAAGCTGTTGTAACGTCAACATTTTGAACTTGGGAATGTCCAAATAAGTGTTGAGGATAGACAAATCCAAAATTGGTCTCCACGTGTTCCCCTTTTTTGGTACTAGGAACAGGCGAGAATAAAATCCTAGGCCCCTTTCTGGCACAGGAACCGGCTGAATGGCCCCTATCTGGAGCAACAGAGAAATTTGCTTGTGAGCCTCTTTTCTTTGTATAGGAGGAATGTCTGGCATGCCTTTGAAAGGAGGCAAGGTATGGAAATAAAACCTGTAACCGTGGTGAGCGATATCCAATACCCATCTGTCTTGGGTAATAACACTCCAGTTTTCTTTGAAAAGTGCCAGCCTTCCTCCCAAAGGTGCTGCCAGACGAGAAGGCTCTGGCAGCTGAAAAGGCAAGTCATTGGGTCTGCTTACGAAAGGACTGACCCCTGCCCTCACCAGAAGACTGGGCAGGCGAACTGCCTGTTCTAGGCCTAAAAGAACCTTGAGCTCTGCCCCTACCACGTCTAGATCTACCCCTAGACTGAGAATCATAAGAAGGATAAGTCCACCCCTTAGTAGGCCAATTTCTACTAAACTTTGGAGGCTGAACCTGCAAAAAATCTTTAACAGTCTGCATAGACTTAGCCTTGTCCTCCATTTTCTTTAAAACTGCGTCCACAGGCGCACCAAATAACACATCAGATTGTAAAGGAGCATCTAAAATCCTTGTCTTTACATGTTCAGCTAAATTCTGATCCCTGAGCCAGGCGTGCCTGCGAAGAACAGAACCAGTGGCTGCCACCCTCGAAGAGGCCTGTACAGCATCAAAACCACATTGCAAGGAATGCTTACCCACCTGTTCAGAAACATGAACTAAATCCTGCAACTCTTTACACTCAATACCTTCCGCCAGAGCATCTACCTTAGACTTCAATTGTGAAAGGAGATAATTTTGGTATTTCAACATGTGAAACTGGCAATTCAAAGCCCTCATGGCTAAAGTGGAAGAAGTATACACCTTTTTCCCCCATCTATCCAAAGCCCTTGCCTCTTTATCAGAAGGAACAGGATTTTTAACAACAGAAGCCTTAACACCTTTAGGGCCCTGAGAAACAGTTTCTGGGTCTGCCCTAGGACTCTTAAAAGATACTTATGAGCTTCAGGCACCCTATAATACCTGTCCGGTTTAACTGGGGCAGGAGGCAAAGAATCAGGGTTCAGGGAAGCCTCTGCAAAACATCCTCTACCACATCCAGAACAGGAGGTATAGCTAAAGGCCTATGCTGGGGTAGAAACAAAAATTCCCTAAGCCTTTTCCTAGAATCAGAGAAATCTTGACCTTCCCATTTAAAATGCTCCCTCATGGAATGAAGGGTCTCTGAAAAGAAAAATCCTCAGGAGGAGAAGCCAAGGTGTAGAGTCATCTACATCAGAATCAGAATAAGGAGGATACTCCTGCAAGTCTTCAGCCGAAGACTCAGAAGCCTCGAACACTGCTCAAAACTCTCAAGCTCAGGTTCCACCCTAGGCCTCTTATCAGGGGGTATAGAACCTCTAATCATAGTAATCAAATCTTCTGCCATTTTAAGCATATGTTTCTTAGGCAGAGACCCTGAAGAACTAGGGAGACCCCACTGAAGTTAACCCTGGCCTGCCTCTAGAAGGAGCCTTGGAAACAGAAGGGAGGGCCTAACCACCTTAGGAAGGGAGGGAGAACAGCTACCTGAGAAGCCCCTTCAGCCTGGCCTACCTCCTGAGAGGACACATCTTGTAACAGTAAAGTCTCTCCCTGAGAATCCAAAGGAACTTCTGGTAGAACCACCGCTCCACGAGCCCTCTAAAGAACCGACATCCGGGACAGACGGTTCTTCCACCCTAGGCTTCGCTGCTTTGTCCTTGCGCTTTTAGATAAGCGGCCGGAGCATCCGGCGGCATGTTGTAATTACAACGCTTCCCAAAACTAACCTGGCACAATCTAATCTTCTCTTAATAGTGCGTTTGTTAAATCTAGCACAAGAGCGACAGCCAACAACGTCGTGCTCAGGCCCTAAGCAAGGTATACACAATGTATGGTAATCTCTATGAGGTATCTGTTTCCCACAAGAAATACAGTTATTCACTTTTTCTGACATCCGGTTAAATACTGAGGCAAGAAAAAAACAAAATATTCCCCAACGGGGTACTTAGCCAACTTTGATTCGGTCTGAAACTCCGACTTCAGAAAATTTCAGAACGCCAACCTGCACTCGCAATACTGCTTCTGCATCGGACCATGCGGCAAAAAAGACTGAGGATATGGCGTCGGTCATGCGCATTTGTACCCTGACGTCTTGATGTCAGACAAATGCGCCTTGACCGACGTCAGCCTTATACTTTGGTATTCGGGCCGACTGGGACAGCGGACTTCCCCAAGTGTTAGGACTGCAGCAATGTGAGATGAAGAACATCCTGACTGCAGTTGCATATCTATCGGACATCTACATTTATGGTAGGTACAAAACTGTACTATGTCCTTCAATAATGCAACTGCAGTCCTGACATATGGGTTGAAAACCATAGCCAAGCTGGGGGTGGTAGGACTAAGCAAGAGATTGTGTAGCTAGAAGGCCCTGCAGGACTGCCGAAGCAAAGCCTGCTCGGGATCTGGAGTATAATGGCAGGCTGTAGTGTTTGGTACATGTATGCACAGAGCTCCATGTAGCAGCCTCTAGAATATATTTTGTAGCCACTCCTCTTAGAAAGGCTGTGGATGTGGCCATAGCTCTGGTGGAATGTGGTCTAATATTAGCTGGCACACTTTTTCCATGAAAAGAATAACAGAATCTAATGCAGTGTCCAATCCATTTTGAGATAGTTTGTTTGGTGACTGCTTTCCCTTGCACTCCAGCAGCATAGGCTACAAACAGTTGGTCAGACTTCCTGGTGGACTTAGTTCTGTCCAAGTAATAGCGTAGTTGTCTGTGAATGTCTAAAGTATGCAGCAACCTTTCCCCTTTGTTTTGAGGATTAGGAAAGGAAGCAGGCAGGTGAATTGCTTGGTTTAGAGACACTCTGGATATCACCTTAGGCATGAATGAAGGATTGGTCCTAAGGGAAACTCTGTCCTGATGAAAGATGATAAAGGGAGGAACTGCCATGAGGGCCTGTATCTCCGAGACTCTTCTTGCTGAAGTGACTGCCAACAGGAAAACCGTTTTCCAAGATAGAAATTGCATTTCTGAAGATGCTGCTGGTTCAAAAGGAGGAAGAGTTAATTTTTCCAAAACATAATTGAGGTCCCATGCAGGCATTGGTAGCTTCCTTGGAGGTTTAATATTCTTTATGCCTCTTAGAAGCTGTCTTAGCAAAGGATGCGAGAACACAGGTGGATCACAGTTGTAATGTGCTGAGATAGCTGAAGCGTGGATTTTGATGGAAGAGTATGAGAGGCCACTGTGAAACATTTCTGTCAAGTATTCCAATATCTGAGGTATGTTCACCAATGATGCATCCTGGCCCTTGTTGACATTCCAGATGGTGAATCTCTTCCATTTGGCCGAATAGGTTTTTCTGGTGGAAGGTCTGCGCGCCTCCAGCAAAATTTCCTGAACTTTTTCAGAGAGTGAGTCATGTGTCTGAGTCATGGAACTCTCCAAGCTGTTAGCTTTAGGGTTTGCAGGTTCTGATGAACAGTCTTGTAACTGTGTTGAGTCAGGAGCAGAGGCCATTGAGGCAAGGGCCACGGTTTGGAGTGGGTTATGCTCAATAGTAGCGGATACCAGTGTTGCCTTGGCCAGTCTGGAGCTATCAAGATTCCTCTTGGCTGTTCTGCCTTGATCTTCAGTAACACCTTGGTGAGCAAAGGTAGAGGAGGGAATGCATAAATTGTTAGAGCATTCCAGCTGAAGGAAAGAGCATCCATTCTCCAAGCTAGAGGATGGTGTATCCTTGTGCAGAACCTTTCCAGGTGATGATTGAGATGAGATGTGAAGAGGTCTATGTCTGGTCTTCCCTATGCAGATGTTATTTGTGCGAAAATGCGTGGGTGTAGCATCCATTCATGTGGATCCAAGAAATTTCTGCTCAATCTGTCTGCCAGAACATTGTCCTTGCCTGGAACAAACTGGGATTGCAAGTAGATGTTCAGTTTCAGGGACTTTTCCCAAAGAATCATTGTTAGTCTGCAGAGGGGGTAGGAATGAGTGCCCCCTTGTTTGTTTATGTACCACATGACAGTGGTGTTGTCTGTTCTTATTAGCAGATGACCTTGTTGAAGAGATTTTCCAAAGGCTTCTTTTGCATGTATCACTGCCAACATCTCTTTTTGATTTATGTGCTGATGCATCTCCATGGGAGTCCATTGCCCCTGAATGCATCTGCCGTCCATGTGCGCCCCCCCATCCTAGGTCTGAGGCGTCTGTGGTAATAGTTTGGCTTGTTGGAGGTTTGTTGAAAAGCATGCCTTCGTTTAAGTGACTTGCTTGTGCCCACCACAAAAATTCCCTTTGTAGGCATGGTATGAGTGGTATTATGTCTTCTAGGTTGTGGCTGTGTTGTGACCACAAGCTTTTTAGGTACCATTGCAGCTTTCTCATGTGTAGTCTTGCCAGAGGGATTAGAAGAATGCAAGATGCCATGAACCCCGGGGCCTGCAAGGTCTTCCTTGCAGTCAGGTGGGTTAATTTTGCTAAGCCTTTGAAGTAAGCTGTTAAATGTTCTTGTTTCTCCTCTGAGGTAAGCCATTTGTAGCTGTGTCCAGTTTTTCTCCTAGAAATATAATCTCTTGGGATGGCAGTAATCTTGATTTTTGAATGTTGACTGTGTATCCCAAAGCCTGCAGCAATTGAATGACGTAATCCAAGTGTCTTATCAAGGTCTGTTTGCTGTCTGCTTGTATTAGGCAGTCGTCCAGGTAAGGGTATATTTGAATCCCCTGGAGTCTGCAATGTGCCACTACTGATGCCAGGCATTTCATGAATACTCTGGGCGCAGTAGATAAGCCAAACGGCAATGCTGAGAATTGATAGTGCTCTGTTCCTGCAAGAAATCTGAGGTATCTTTTGCAACTGTGTCTAATAGGGACATGCAGGTATGCCTCCTTGAGGTCCAGAGTAACCAGCCAAGACCCCTTGCCCAGCATGGGAAGAAGTTGCTGTAACGTCAGCATCTTGAATTTTGGCACCATGAGAAAAGTATTTAGAATGGACAAGTCCAATATAGGTCTCCATTGTTTTTCTTTTCTTGGAACAAGGAACAGTCTTGAATAAAATCCCTGGCCTTGTTCCTGAGGAGGAACCTTCTCTATTGCTTTTATTTGTAACAGCTTTGAGATTTCTTTGAGTGCCTCTGCCCTTTGATTTTGTGGCAGGTTTGGCATGCCTTGTCCTGTTGGTAAGGTATGGAAGTGGAACCTGTAACCTTTGTCTATTATGTCCAGAATCCAATTGTCCTTTGTTATAACGTGCCAGTTT
Organism: Protopterus annectens; assembly: GCF_019279795.1. Classification (NCBI taxonomy): domain Eukaryota; kingdom Metazoa; phylum Chordata; order Ceratodontiformes; family Protopteridae; genus Protopterus; species Protopterus annectens. Next base: position 578,204,233 of record NC_056751.1, on the reverse strand, counting down.
TTTGAGAAAAGAGATAATTTTCTGCCTATAGGTGCTTCTCTTTGAGCCTTGGTAGGCGGAGTGAAAGGTAAGTCATTGTGATTGTCCCTGTGGTGCAGGTGTACTACCTGTGCCATTTCTTTGATTTTGTGGTTGCCATTGGCTTCCCCTGTAGGAGCCTCTGTATTGCCCTCTACCTCGTGCACGCCTACACTTTCCCCTTTGAAACTTGTCAGAGTCTGGAAAGGACCAATTCTTTGAAGGCCAATTCCGGCTGGACCTGGAGGAAATCCTTTACTGTTTGAACTGATTTTGCCTTCTCTTCAATAGATTTCAACACATCCTGAGCATTAGCTCCAAAAAGCTTCTGTTTATCAAGAGGTGCATCCAGGAGCTTTACTTTAACATGATCTGGCAACGGCTGATCTTTCAACCAAGCATGTCTACGGATAACAGCCCCTGTCATAGCTGCCCTACATGAAGCCTCCAATGCATCATAACCACACTGTAGAAAATGATTACTAACCTGCTGGGTATTATGTACCAAATCCTGCAATGCCTTTCTATCTATAGGCTCAGGAGAGGCTATCTTTTTCTGCAAATCATCCAGTAAGTAATCCTGGTACTGAAACATATGAAAAACGCAGTTAAGAGACCTCATGGCAAGGGTGGTAGAGGTATAGACTTTTTTACCCCATCTCTCCAGGGACCTTGCTTCCCTGTCAGCTGGCAGCGGATTCCTGGCTGAGGAGGTAGCCACTCCTTTGGGGCCCTGTGAAATAGTTTCTAGATCCACAGAGTGGGCCTTAAAGAGATGCTTGTGAGTGTCAGGGACCCTATAATATCGGTCTGGCTTGACAGGAGCAGGAGGGAGAGAATCAGGGGAAGCACTGGAGTCGGAGAAAACATCATCCAGGACATCCAAAACTGGCAGAATAGCTAAAGGTCTGTGCTGGGGTAACTTAAGGAAGGTACGTAGCCTTTTCCTGGAATCAGAAAATTCCTGACCCTGCCACTTAAAATGCTCCCTCAGAGTGGAGGACTTCACCGAAAGAAAAATCCTCTGGAGGGGAGGCAGAGGGAATAGATTCCTCAGCATCAGAGTCCTCATAGGCCTGGAAGGATTCTTCTTGGGTTTCTGAATGCTCTGAATCCCCAGAGGCTTCATCTGAAGAGAGGTTGTCTGCCTGCTCAGTTCTAGGCCTTTGTTCTGCCGGCTGAGAACCTCTGTCTGGGTGAGGCTGAGACCCCCTAATAAGAGAAATAAGATCTGCAGCCAGAGACATGATTTGTTTGTCAGAAGAAGGAGCCTGAGAAGTAGGCTTGGGATGGGCCTTGGCCTGGCTGGCAGCCTTAGCACGTGCAAAGGCCTTGATTGACAAGGATACAGGAGGCCTAGCTGCCCCACGTGCAGGGGTAACTTTGTCCACTGGAATGGTGTTGGGTAGATCCAGAACTTCGGTTTCCAGAGGAAAATCAACAACCGGCACCGGAGTAGCCTCCGAGACCGAGGGATGAGTTAACGCGGTGTCGTCGGCCTGGAGCGGTTGAATTACCACTTCTGAAGGGACGGAAGCACTCGCGGAGGGCTTAGGCGTTATATCGGTGGAAGACACGGGCCGAGGATGTCAGTCCCGGTCCTTTCATTTTTTGGTAGTTTGTGCTGTCGGTTGTTCCGACGGCATGTTGTAAGCGTAAGATTTGCCAAAAAAGTCTTCGGCAAACTCTGCCCGGCGCCTGAGAGTGCGCTTATTAAAGCAAGCACAGGCCGAGACGTCGTGGTCTGGGCCCAGGCAAGGGAGGCAGTAAGAATGAAAGTCCTTATGAGGTATTTGTTTACCACAAGACAAACAATTATTAACTTTCTCAATTTGTTCTGACATCGGCTGAGGCAAGAAAAAATGTTCCCCAATGGGGTACTTAGCTTTTAGATGACTTCGGTAACTGAAAACACAGGAGCTGACTGACCGGCACTTGCGAACTGCTTCTGCTTTGGGCACCGTGCGGCAAGAAAGACTGAAGAAGATGGCGTCGGCTGATGCCTTTATACTCCAGCCGCTCTGATGTCGGGGAAAGGGCGACATCGGCCGACACCGGACCCAGACTTTGGAATCTGGCCGACCGAAGGGCTTCCTGAGGCAGGACAACCCATATGTCAGGACTGCAGTTGCATTCTTGAAGGACATCTAAGATCCGCACTAGCCATGGAATGAAAATCATTCCTAATCTGATGGATAAACCTAAATCCATATTATCACTCATACCTTGACAATCCAGAACATCTCAGCTCCATAAATTGAATTATTGAACTATTTTAGATTAGACAGAATTCTAATACAATATAAATGTCGACTTATTGCATAAGCAATTATTTACATGAAAGACCGATGACAAGCAATTCAATAATAGTAAAGTAGGATGCATCATATATAAAACCTCAGTAAAAGGTTATAGCACAGTTATTTAACATACCCACCCTTACTGATGAAGTCTTTCAAAATGTATTACTTAATATAAATAGATAGTAATAATATTTATACCTAATGTTTATAATACAGTGCATTTTACTGGATATATCAGAAGTTATATTTCATTGTTTGACAGCATTTAAGTAATCACTTTGTTGCTAACTTACTTAAAGCATCAAGTTTGTTTTATGTAAACATTGATGAAAGTTAGTGCATTTTAATTAGCAGTGCATCCCTCTTCCCTCCCATTTCCTACACATAAGGATTTTCATATCTGTCATTTCTTATTATAAAAATGTGTGAAATTATAGGTTACAAACAAAATTCACTTATTGTGATTAATGATTACTAGGTCCCTTTCCATATTCATACATTGCCAGTTTATGGCATATTCTGAAAGATTTTAGATGTAAATGGCAACATTCTACTTTGTATAATCAGCAAAGGTTAAACTGAGTGATTATTGTCAATTTAATAGCATTTATCCAGAATGTGATTGTAACATTCTATGACATTCCTAGTTCAGGCTTCTATTGTTTCCCTTGAACAACTTTGTCAATTTGATGTCATGTATAAAACATTAGTTACCTTGGTAACAGCTTAAGTATTATGTAAGGTCAAGATGTGTTACAAAACCACAATTCAAGTTAAAGCAATTATATGACTTGTTATGCACATTTACTTATATGAGAAAATCATCATGGTTCCCCTTGATGTTCAATATAGTGTATGTCATTTATGACAAGTTAAAACAGTAGTGTTGTTATACTCAAAAGCCCATGTTATTCAACTGTGTTTCTATTGTCAATGTAATACTATTTGTTCAGAATATGAATGTTATATTCTGTGACATTTCAAGTTCAGGCTTCTATTGCTTCTCTTGAACAACTCTGGCAGTTTGATGTCATGTATAAAACATTAGTTACCTTGGTAACAGCTTAAGTATTATATATGGTCAAGATGGGTTACAAAAACTACAATTCAAGTTAATGCAATTACATGACTTGTTGCATATTTACTTATATAAGAATGTCATCATGCTTTCCCTTGTTGTTCAGTGTAGTTCAATGTAGTGTATGTCATTTATGACAAGTTAAGACAGTAGTCTTATTATACACAAGCCCATGTTATTAAATCCTGTCTTTAATATCTAAATTCAGCAGACTGCATCTTATATGGCAAATATATATTTTATGTCTAGATTTACTAAAATCATAAATTACATAACTATTTTTTTTTTGCTGTTGCTTAGTTATTTGAGAGACCACAAGCTGTAATGTTTATTCTTATCATTAGCTCCCTCCAAGCATGTTCATACAGTCCATAGATTTTAAATTATGAGACCCTTCTAGTTTCTTATTTGTTATAAGTATATTTCCATCCTTACATACACAAATATCAGTACTTCAAGCATGGGCAACAATGCCCATCCAGTTTTGCCAGAATACCATTCACTAGTTCATGTGGTATGTTTCCAGGCTGTTCTTAAAATATCCAAACCAATATTTGTCCTGTTCCATTTTACAACCTGTTCCATGCAGTGGCCACTCTGCCAGTGAACCACTCAACACACCTTCCATTCCCACAGATATTTCCAAGAAGGAAATCTGATGACTCTAGCACTTCCCAGCAGCCCCAAACACCCCTAGAATCAGCTACCCCATATGCCCAACACGTCCGAGCAAGCTCACCTCCCAGACCACTGCAAAAGGTACTGCACAAGACGAAGTGCTCTTAGTCTTTCACAGTAACTCAGACTTCCACTCTTATGCAAGTCCTTCATGTGTTCGGACCAAAATACATTCTAAACATAAAATTGCGCTTATTTTTTTTATCAAGAATCGACTTAATGAGCTAAACGAAGTGTTGGGAGACCATCAATATGTGTACATGTGGTTTAAAAAAGCCCTTTTTTATTCATTTTTTTAAACCAAAAATATCATTGCCGAGAATCATCTCAGAGGCTCCTCAGAGCAGATAAGCATTATCGTCACTGTCTCCGTTACCATAGCAACCTTGGCGAGTATTTCTGATAGTGTGTATGTGTACTGTATACCAGAGGGTCGCGATGCACCTGAAGCAAAGCTTCACTTCACTGCAACTTCAAGCCTAAATTCCCTCCCTTTCAGAGAGGCAGCAGCCAGGAAAAGAACAAAAGAACAGAGCAAACAGATCAAACAAAAAACTCCCAACAAGCCGCCACAAGAGACACACTCCTCCAGCCCTCCCACCTCTCACTCAGCAGACGTACAAACATACCATTCTCTGCCAAAATATCCCAAATCACAGTTCTATCCACTGGATCCAGGCTAAAACACCAAATGTCTCTTCCTAATACACAAGCATCAGTAAACCTCGATCACAAGCCACAAACCACAGCTTCCCGGAGATGAAAATGGCAACATATAACAGCTGCCAGACACATACACCACGTCAGGCTTAATCAAACAGCACTCACAGCTATACCGGTCATAATTGACATTATGTTTAGACAAAATAATAATGGGCAGCCACGGTAGTGCAGCGGTTAGTGTTGCTGCCTCACAGCAAGAGGCTCTCCGGTTTGATCCTTGGCTGGGGTGCCTTCTGTGTGGAGTCTCTGCATGTCCTCCCTGTGGTCGCATGGGTTTCCCCCGGGTACTCCGGTTTCTTCCCACATTCCAAAGACATGCTGTAGGTGGATTGGACACTCTAAATTGGCCCTAGGCATGAGTGTGTGCCTTCTGTGGAAGGTTAGGCACCGGGCTGGCAACTCGACACTGTAAAACTCCACTGCCAATCATGAGCAGAGAGGTGATCCACTGTGGCGACCCCTAACCGGGAAAAGCCAAAAGAAGAAGAAAAAGAAGGCAGAATAATAACGACATTTGTACTAGCTGCCAGATACAGCTGCATCCACGCACACCATATCAGGATAGATCAAACAGCACTTGTAGCTGTGATACCGGCCATAATTGATATTAACTATATTTAGAAAGAATAATGATGACATTTGTACTAAGAGCTGGCTACTATTATTTAACCAGGATATACATGACATTTCTAAATCATACCTTAACTGAAGAAGGCATTAGTCTCCATGTCAACATTTTTTTCAAAACACTCTACTGTTGTTGCTATTATACAATGCTAATTTGTTACATTTAATTCTGAACTCTGATGAATGGTACCTTGCTGAATTAGTTAATTACTTAAATTATTGTAAGTAAAATCAATGAAAAATGAACTAAGTATTCACTAAGTTCAAGTAGGGGAATAGAAACTTATTGCATTATATATGTTGCTTTGTTTGGCTTATATATAATGTAAATATTATACCATGACCCCCTATTAATGTTCCAAAACGTGAACGCTGATTGGCCAGCGTGCACGTTGTAAATCGACTTATACTAATGGAAAAAGGTCCGGTCGCCTGGACTTTTTCCATTAGTATAAGTCTTTTTTTAAAACACTGTCTCGCTATGTTAAAAGAGTTTAACATAGTGACACAGGTTTAAAAAAAGCAACGGAGATCTCCGTTGCTTTTTTAAAGCTGTCTCGCTATGTTAAACTCATTTAACATAGCGACACAGTGTGTAAAAAGCAACGGAGATCTTGCTTTCTCCGTTACTTTTTATTAAACCTGACTAGCGATGTTAAATGGGTTTAACATAGCGAGACAGCTTTAAAATAAGCAATGGCTCCGTTGCTTATTTTAAAGCTGTCTCGCTATGTTAAACCCATTTAACATAGCGAGACAGGTTTAAAAAACAGAGAAGCAAGATCTCCGTTTTACTGTTTCACTATGTCAAATGGGTTTAACATAGCGAGACAGCTTTAAAATAAGCAACAGACATCTCTGTTGCTTATTTTAAAGCTGTCTCACTATGTTAAACCCATTTAACATAGAGAAACAGTAAAAAAGCAACGGAGGTCTTGCTTTCTCAGTTGCTTTTGGCCACAGCTCTGATATACTGTGTAGGCATGCGCAGTACATCAGAACTGCCGCGGCTGCCAGACAGCTGCGGAAGGGCAGCAAAGAGGTATTATACAATGTCATTATTTAAGAAAAGTAATTGTTTCTTTTCTTAAATAATGTCATAGTATAATAGCAATAACCCACTTCTGGGTGTGGGTAATGCAGGATTTAACCACGGTTGTCTGTTTGGTCCCGAGGGCGAAGCCAACCGTGGTTAAATCCCGCATTACCCACACCCAGGCGTGGGTTATTGCTATAGTAACCCATCTTGATCTACCTTTGTTTGTGAAGAATTACTGGACTCTGAACATTCTGAATAAATCATTACTGTTTCTCAGTTGTTTAAGAATCCCTCCCTTTTTTTTTTTAAATAAAAACAGATGACAAGTGATGTACCACATCAGTTGATACTTTGAGAGATGTAGCTGTAAGAGTTATTTTTTGGGGACAGCTATCTTGGAATCAATTTTTTGTTTCTTCTTTAGAGCATCAGTCCAAGGATTTGTTTCTTTTATTCTTTTAAGAGTAGGGGCTATCCATTCCATTTCTTCTGGGATAGACACTGTTGTTGTTTTTGATGAATATAGTAGCTTCTTCTTAAGTCATTAAAGGTTCTCATCGCATTGGCAAAAAGTATTTTTATCTTGGCTGGAAAGGCCAGCAGTGCTTTAATGTTGTTTTGTTTCAACAGTTTTATTATTGGTCAGACTTTTTTCCTTTGTTCTAGTATTCTGGAAGAATAATCATTGTCAAACCTTATCAGGCTTCGATTGTATTTTAAGGGTGATTTTCTCCAAGCAGATTTTAATATTAGTTCCTTGTCCAGAAATGAAATAAATTTTATAACTATGGATCTAGGTGGAGTATTTGTTGCGTTAGAAGCAGGTTTCCTCAGTGCTCTATGAGTTCTTTCAATTCCAAATGAAAGTCCCTCTTTCAAAGTCTAAAAATTCAGGAATCCAGATCAAGAATGAAATAATGTCTTCTCCTTCAGTGTTTTCAGGCAGATCAAAGATCCTTATGTTGTTTCTCCTTCCCTGTTTTTCTAAGTCATTTATTTTGTTAAGTAGCCATGTATTCTGTTTAAGCAGAAATTTTTTGGGGAATTCCTCCTCTGAGTCTCCCTTCAATGTCATTTAGAGAAGACTCTATATTTGTTATTTTTGTATGGTGTTGCTGTAATAGTTCCTTAAGAGTATCAGTCTGTTTTTGAAAATTTAATTTGAGGTTTTCTAAGGCATTTTTAAAGCCACCCGTCTTCAAAGATAGTTCCTATAAGGTAGATGTCATAAATTGCAGTTTTTTTTCAAAGCAGCATCTGAATGAGACTTCCTTGAGTTGTTCATATTCAGTGACTCAATATATTTCCAAGTTACCTGACAGGAAAATTTTTGTACATCTCCACCAAAATTGATATTTATGTAGCTTAGTAGTTTATCTATAGATTTCTGACATTTTAAACTTGAAAATAATAACATTTTCCTATATTATTATACTAGTGGAGCTCTCAAAATTCACTGCTCTCAGTTGGCCATCTAGGATCCGCCCCCTAAGCATGCATTTTCTGAAGTGCAAGTGTGAGCGAGTGAGTGACATCAACCACTGACAGCAGCGGTAAAGAGATCTGCATACCTCTCTACCTCTTAGCTGAGGACATCAAGATAAAGCCAAGAATAGAGACATTTTAATTATTGCTGCTAAAAAATTACAAAGTTGCTTAAATGACAGGATTTGTATTTTTCTTTTCTTAAGGAAATCTGAAACTCAAATGTATGTCATTATTTAGTGACTTCAATCCCCAAGGACTAGCAAGAAACAAAACATTTTAGGAGTAAGGAACCAAAAAAATAAAGTAAATAACTGGATATTTTTTTTAAATGTTATATTTTGGATGTAAAATGCTTCCTCCAGCACCATTTACATATAGTACATCATGTTTGAAACATTAAGTGGCAGAACTATTTTACATCAAAAATATTTAGAAGCATAATATACTAATTTAAAAAATAAATAAATAAATAAAACAATTTTATAGACAGCCCATTCTCTAAAGCACAATAATGCCTTCCAGGGTGTGTGTTATTGTGGAAATAATACCCTTCCAGGGGTGTAGAGGCCCCTCTGCGGAACACTTCTGGGTGGGTGTGATTTCCAGAATAAAACACACCCTGTTGGTCATTATTGCTTGCTTAGTTTTAGCACAGCAGCTCTGCATGACAGCAGTTGAAATCATAAGCATTTATCAAAAAACAATAATGAGTTGTATAGCATGTTTTCTTAAGGCAAGCTATTCCCCTTCTTAAATGCATAGTGGTGTGCAAGTCATTTCACGGGATGGAAACATTTGCTGTTCCTACAAATCAAAGTTGTTGAGAATTACTTTCAGCAATCACTGAGGTTGCACTTCTCCCCAACTGCTGTGTGACCATGGGGTTAGTGTTAGGAGACAGTCAGTGCAGGGGATTAATGCTCCAAGTTGCTAATGAGGTAATTCCTGTACTCAGGATACAGAATTTTATTCCTTTCACTTTCATCTGCCTGTGTATTTCTGAACAGGTCACTTCTCCAGACAGTACTCCCAGGTAACCCCTTAAAGGGGAAGTTGTGTCCAGTGGGCTTACCTGACCAACAACCAGGTAAAATAAAATTAAAAATAAAAAAAGTTGGGGGGGTTGTAGGGATTTCTTCCCACATGGGGATGCAGTGGTGTAAAAATGTTGTCGCTGAAAGTGTTTTTCAGAAAATTTGACTCACTGTAAAGGCACTTGTGAAGAAGGTTATTGTTGATCAACATGAATCAATTTAGTGCTGGAGTCAGAAACCACAAAGTCTTTCCATCAGTTCAGCTGCTGTCTAGTTGAGACTTAGTCACAAATACACTGCTCTTTAATTAGAAATTCAACTACACAAATCAGATCAATCAGCCAAAGTTTGTAGCTTTGAAGATTTGGCAAAATTTGGCATGTAAAAACAGCTGCTGATGCCATTGCCTTCCCCATCTGTATTCTTATTAACCGGTCTATTCAAGAAGGCTATGTACCCCAACTCTGGAAGAAATCATATATTATTCCCCTCCACAAAGGTGGAAACAATAATAACATCTCCAACTTTAGACCTATTGCCATCCTATCCCCCATCTCTAAACTACTTGAGAAATGCATTCATATACAATTTCTACCCCACCTCATCAACAATCACCTACTTACTCCCACACAGCATGGATTCAGACCTGGTCACAGCACTACTACTGCTCTACTCTCCT
>NC_056751.1:578167707-578194066 GCF_019279795.1 Protopterus annectens | reverse complement strand
AAATGTACAGCTCTGCAAATCTTTCACATTTACTTGCCAAAGAAAAACTTTTCATTACATTTAGTGTCCTCTTAATTACTTGCCTACATAACAAGTTTATTAGGTTCACCAATGCAAAAGACAGAACATACAAACTCTACCTGTATTATAATCTGTGCATTTTTAAACCGCATCCCACACATTAACAACTCAAGATTACAGTATATTAACTCAAACATGCTTTTGTATAACATTTCTTCACTTTTTACACAGTAATGCCTACATTTCTTTAAAATAGAAGAAAAATGGCACATTTACTTTCAATAGCTTTATCATATATAACAACAATTGAAAATGCTTTACTATACTACATGCAATTTATATCATGTCATGTCCCATACAAATACTGTTATGAACAAAAAATGTTTTACATAAATGTATTTTTCCCTCCTTCCCTTCAGTGCCCTTTTAAACATTTATGGCATGAAGTTGGCCATATCCATTTCAGTCCCCCACAAGTTTAACAAAGCTAACAAAAGTCCAATCTTCCCACTTTTTCTTGTAAAGCCATATTTTAGAGATGGAATAGATGCTTTATAGTCTCACATTTATTTACCAATTTCAATGTTAGTGGTCTTCTTCCTGTTCATCTCCATCTCCCAACTCCAGACTCTGGTTCAAGTTCAAGGTACTCCCGATTCTTCTAGTCAGCTCCTGTACTTTTTCTTACTTTCAAGCATTTCCTTTGGAGCATTGGAAAATATTTCATTGGCAAAGTCCCTCTACAAGTTTTATTATCAGAAGATTGAAATGCAGCATCCCCTTCTGTTTGATGGCTCACTTTTTGTTGGACAAACTTTTGTATTTCCTACTTAGCCTATTCTACGTAAAAAAAAAATGACTGACCCTCCAAGAAAAAATATTCTGAAGACAGCTGGATACAGCAGCTTGAATCTCACAATTTCCTCTCAAAAGTTCTTGACTGCTGGAATAAATTTGCTTCTCTTCTGCCTGATATACAGTGGATATTCATTTTCCAAAAACACTTTACTGTCTCCATTTTTAATGCTTTCCTCCTTAGCAGCACTTTTTTCAGGCTCAATTCTTTTTTGTTCCTATCATGTAGTCGGATTTTTACAAGTTTGAACCTCATATGGTCGAGACCATAAGTTCGAATTTGTAAAAGTTCGAGCATTTGAATGGAAATCTCCATAAGCGGAGGTTTCCATTTTGTTCAATGGGGTGATCTCAGAGTTGGTATTTTTAAGTAGCGGGGGGGTTTTGTTTTCCATTTTTTTTTTTTTTTTTTTTTATCTGTAGTCGAAGTTTTGTAACTTCGAACATAACGGTTCAAACATTATGTGTTCGAAGTTATAAGACTTCGACTATGTGATACAGACCCAATTCTTTCTGCTGGTATGATTGCATCTTTACTAAATACAGACCTTGGCTGCTTCTTCACGGCCAGGTTTGGAGGATACACACAATGTACCCATTCAATTAATAAATTCTTCTGTGGAATACCAGTCCAGTTGCTTACATGTGCTTTTATATACACACAGTCTGTTCCTTGCAGTTTCATTAGTACAGCAGAAAATCTCTTAGGGTTTTCCCATGAGTGCGCTGTCCTCTAACTCTACCACTTTTTTGGGAGGAGAATGTTTTGGTTAATATTTGAAGGCATAAAGGGTACAAGTACAGACCATCCTTTGCAAAGCAATGTGGCTTGTTGACGTTATCCACTCGTGCTGACAAATATTGTACCCCCTTGGGATGACACCAGAAACTAAGCCAATATTTGAAGTCAATCATCTTTTGTTCATACTGTGGCATCATCCTTTGGTGAAGGAAGGATGCTGCACAATGCTATATACATGCCAGCCCAGGACACAGTCTGAATGTTACATAATCTCTCTCTTCAAATAGTCCAAGATGTTATGTCTCAGGTCATTTATACCCACAAGGACTAAGACAGACTCATACAGGTACTTGTGGCCTAATGACTTGAGTGTGTGAATAACTTGATGGATCCTTGCTCCTGACAGAAAACTGACCAATTTTACCCCACTCTCCCCATCAGCCTTCACTTAGGATCCAACTTTAACTCTCTCCCCCATCAACCTTCCCTCAGGAAATACCATTTAATATACCTCCAACTGATATCACTAGGGAACAAGTCCTTGATGATCCCTCTAAGGACAATATCCCAGGATGCCTTCTAAATAGAATGAAGTATATCCCATCAGGCCCTCTGAAATTGCTACATAACTGTAGTCCCCAAAAAGGCTTTGTGCCTTATGAATGGAGAACAGCAACAGTCATTCCTCTGTACAAAGGTGGGTCATCTACAGACTATGGAAACTACAGATGCACAAATCTCACTAGTCTCATACGCAAAGCCATGAAAAGAATAATCATGGAAATCATCAATAATGCCTGAGGAAATCTCCAGACACTGGACCCGATCCAATCTGGGTTCAGCAAGGGAAGGTCATGCCTACTTAGCCTGGTGGATTTATTTGAGAAGGTCACCAAAGCAATGGATGAGGGCAAACTGGTTCACATTGCCTACCTTGACCTGGCCAAGGCCAATGCTTTCCCCCTTTGCAGCACTTTTGTCAGGCTCAATTCTTTCGGGTTCCTATCATGTAGTCGAACTTTTGCAAGTCTGAACCTCATATGGGTGAGACCATAAGTTTGAATTTGTAAAAGTTCGAGTGTTTGAATGGGAATCTCCATAAGTGGAGGTTTCCATTTTGTTCAATGGGGTGTGATCTCAGAGTTGGTATATTTAAGTAGTAGGGGGGTTTTGTTTTTCGTTTTTTTTTTTTTTTTTTTTTTTAATCTATAGTCGAAGTTTTGAAACTTTGAACATAATGGTTCGAACATTACGTGCTCTAAATTATAAGACTTCGACTATGTGATATAGACCCAATTCTTTCTGCTGGTATGATTGCATCTTTACTAATGCAGACCTTGGCTGCTTCTTCACGGCCAGGTTTGGAGGATACACACAATGTGCCCCATCAATTAACAAATTCTTCTGTGAAATACCAGTCCAGTTGCTTACACGTGCTTTCATAACATTAATACACAGTCTGTTCCTTCCAGTTTCATTAGTACAGCAGAAAATCTCTCGGGGTTTTCCCTGAGTGCTCTGTCCTCTAACTCCACCACTTTTTTGGGGGAAGAATGTTTTGGTTAATATTTGAAAGCCTAGAGGGTACAAGTACAGACCATCCTTTGCAAAGCAATGTGGTCTGTTGACCTTATCCACCCGTGCTGACAAATATTGTACCCCCTTGGGATGACACCAGAAACTAAGCCAATATTTGAAGTCAATCATCTTTTGTTCCTACTGTGGCATCATCCTTTGGTGAAGGAAGGATGCTGCACAATGCTATATACATACCAGCCCAGGACACAGTCTGAATGCTACATAATCTCTCTCTTGAAATAGTCCAAGATGTTATGTCTCAGGTCATTTATACCCACAAGGACTATGACAGACTCATACAAGTACTTGTGGCCTAATGACTTGAGTGTGTGAATGACTTGATGGATCTTGGCTCCTAACAGAAAATTGACCAATTTTACCCCACTCTCCCCATCAGCCTTCACTTAAGATCCAACTTTATCTCTCTACCCTCGTCAACCTTCCCTCAGGAAATACCATTTAATATAACTCCAACTGCTATCACTAGGAAACAAGTCCTTAATGATCCCTCTAAGGACAATATACACACACACACACACACACACACACACATATATATATATATATATATATATATATATATATATATATATATATATACATACACACACACACACATATATATATATATATATATATATATATATATATACATACACACACACACACACACACACACACACACACACACACACACACATATATATATATATATATATATATATATATACACACACAATAGAATGAAATATATCCTATCAGGCCCTCTGAAATTGCTACATAACTGCAGTCCTCAAAAAGGCTTTGTGCCTTATGAATGGAGAACAGCAACAGTCATTCCTCTGTACAAAGATGTGTCATCTACAGACTATGGAAACTACAGATGCGCAAGTCTCGCTAGTCTCATACGCAAAGCCATGAAAAGAATAATCATGGAAATGATCAATAATGTCAGAGGAAATCTTCAGACACTGGACCCAACCCAGTTTGGGTTCAGCAAGGGAAGGTCATGCCTACTCAGCCTGGTGGATTTCTTTGAGAAGGTCACCAAAGCAATGGATGAGGGCAAAATGGTTCACATTGACTACGTTGACCTGGCCAAGGCATTTGACACAGTGCCCCATTTGAGAATTGTTGAACTCAAGAGGTTAGGTACAAACCATTATGTCATCCGGTGGATAGCGAGCTGGCTCATAGACAGGACCTAGGAAGTTAGAACTGGGGAGTCTACTTCTAAAAAGAGGCCAGTCACAAGCAGAGTCCCTCACAGATTGGTCCTGGAACTGATCCTTTTTGGCATCAACTTCTCTGGTCAAGGCTAATGTCACTGGCCTCTGGCTGACTACATTTTGCAGATGACTGCAAATTAGGAGCCGTCACTGAATCCCTTACAGACACAAATGTTCGCCAAGAAGAGTTGACACAAAAAACAACTGATGTCAGAGCCACTGACTAAAACTAAATGCCAAGAAATGCACAATAGTATCCTTTGGAAAGTCATCCATCCCTAGTAACTATCATATTGACAACACACCCATAAGAGTTGACCCAGTAGTCAGGGACTTAGGCACACACACATACACAGTAATCTAGCCACTGACTATCATGTGTCTACAGTAGTGAGGGAATCATTCTATACTGTGCAACTTATAAACAAAGGTATGGCATCTAGGTCCAAGGAATTCATTATTCCACTGTATTTGGCATTCATCAGACCCATCATAGAGTACAATGCACCTTTTGGTATGTACCTACACAGGCATATCCAACAACTGGAACATCCACAGAGGTTCCTCACTAAAAGAATACAGGGCCTAAGTAACATGTACTATGCAGACTACCTAAAGGCCCTATCCTTGTATTCTGTCTCCTATAATCTGTTGAGGAGAGATTTATACCTGGCATAAAAAACATTGTCAGACCCCACTCTAATGGACCGCCTGCATATCCTCAAGACAAATAGCACTAGAAATACCCATTCTGAAAAAATAAACCTTGCCTGTGATTTAGATAGGACCTGCTGGAGAGAAAGGTATGTATCCGACAGACTACCCCTTTTCTGGAACAGGCTCCCCAGTCATGTGAATCAGAGTTCCTCCCTAACCCAATTAACTGTAACTTGGCAACTTGGATGGGGAAAGGAAATTCATCCCTAGTTTGGCACTTATGTCTGTAATGGACACAAGCAGCCTTAAATGGTTCATTTCCCAGGCCCCAGCTTATAAATTATTTCATCGCCCAAGCCCTTGCTTACACTTATCAAGGGTATCAGAACTTGTCAGAGATTTGTGATGCATGGCCAGGCTTAAAAAAGCCCTTGTGGTAATTAGCCTAGTAAATACTTACGAACCTATGACCATGACTTTCTCCTTATTCAGTCTGGGGAGCAGAATGTGTGCGTCTCACAAGGGAGTCTCCTATGTCTAAAATATTGGGCAGTGTGTTGGCTTGCCTTATGGGGTTTAAAGTTAAGGATCAAAAGAGTGTGGCTGCATGTACTGTGTTGGGTGTTTTGGTGGAGTACTTTTGGAGTTGCTGTGAATTCTTTTAGTAGGACGAATGTCTAGGAGGTCTTTGGGGTGTAAGAAGGTTACTTTTTTGAAGTGCCTCAGCATATACTGATCTATGTGTTGGGTCAGTACTATGTGAGGTGGGTGTAATGCTTACATTACTAACAATGAGGTTATTTTGAGTGCTTTTGTGAGACAGCCTTGCCTCCAGTGACACTGTGCCAAGTACAGTTGTGTACCTACCATAAATGTAGATGTTCGAGTGTATTCACTGTTGCAGTCATTACACTTGGGTTATCCTGCTGGCAGGCTACCTGCAGTCGGCCTGAATTCCAAAGTCCTGGTCTGGCGTTGGTTACTGTCGCTTCTTCCCTGACGTCAGTGCACCAGGGGTATATAAGATGCAGCCAACGCCATTTTCTTCAGTTTTTCTTGCCCCAGATGTCAGGTGCCCCCAAGAAGGTAGGAAATACATGTTGCTTAGAAAAACATACAGCAAAAAAAAAATAATACCTTCATCTACAATCAAATACACCACATAGGTTGTATACGATAGAGAAGTATAGATAAGTCCCAGCAAAGAAAGGGGGATGGAGGGTGGGTAACCTGGACTGCAACAGTGAATACACTCGAACATCTACATTTATGGTAGGTACACAGCTGTACTATGTTCATCGTGTTTCACTGTTGCAGTCATTATACTTGGGTTGAATCCCAAAGCTGAGGTATGGTGGCTGGGCCTAAAGAGGATTAGGAGTGGCTATGAGGCCCTGCAGAACTGCAGTGGCAAAGTCTGCTCTGGATTTGGAGTAAAGAGTTAAGTGATAATGCTTGGTAAAAGTGTGCACTCAACTCCAAGTTGCAGCCTCCAAAATTTCCTTGGTTGGTACTCCTCTGAGAAAGGCTGCTGAAGTGGCTGCTGCCCTGGTAGAATGTAGCCTAATATTCTTAGGCACTGACTTGCCATGCTGTGCATAGCAGAAACAAATGCAGTGTCCTATCCATTTTGAAATAGTCTGCTTTGAGATAAACTTTCCTTGTGATCCTGCCGCATATGCTACAAACAGTTGCTCAGTTTTTCTGAAAGCTTTTGTTTTGTCCAAGTAGAAGTGTAGCTGTCTGTGTATGTCCAAAAAGTGTGCAGAAGTCTCTCCCCTTTATTCTGGGGATTTGGATAAAATGTTGGCAAATGAATGGTTTGGTTAAGAGCCACACTGGATACTACCTTTGGCATAAATGTTGGGTTTGTCCTTAGAGAAACCCTGTCCGGATGAAAAATGATGAAAGGTTCCATTGCCATTAATGCCTGTAACTCTGAGACTCTTCTTGCTGAGGTTATTGCTAGGAGCAGAGCAGAGCAGTTTTTCATGATAAGAATTTTATATCAACTATATTGGCTGGCTCAAAAGGAGGCAGTGTGAGCTTTTCTAAGATAAAATTGAGGTCCCATGTAGGTATCGGTGCTCTCCTTGGGGGTCTTATGTTTTTTGCCTCTCTGAGGTACTGTCTTAGTAGTGGATGAAAAAAAAATAGCAGGTTCCGTATTGTAATGATCTGAAATGGCAAAGGCATGGATCTTAATTGATGAGAAGGATAGGCCTTTGTCCAGCATCTCAGTTAGGTATTGTAAAATCTGAGGAATATTTGGAACAAGTGGTTCGAGTCCTTCTTCCTGGTTCCAAGCACAGAATCTCTTCCATTTTTCTGCATAAGATTTCCTGGTGCTGGGCCTCCTGAATTCTAAAATGACATCCATAACAGCTTTAGAGAGAGGTGTGGTCTGACTGGCTATATTATCTGCCATGCAGCCAGATTTAAGGTTCTGAGTTGACTGTGCAGAATCTGATTGTTTTGTTGAGTCACAGGATGAGGAATTTGAGGTAAAGTCCAGGCTGGGCCTTGAGACAAGCTCTTTAGGATTGGGTACCAGTGCTGGCGTGGCCAGTCTGGGGCAATCAGAATCATTTTTGGCTTCTCTTGTCTGACTTTTAGGAACACCTTGGGAAGCAGAGGCAGTGGTGGAAAGGCATAAACTGTTAGTGTTTTCCAGCTGAATGACAGAGCATCCAATTTCCATGCTTGTGAGTGATAAGTCCTTGTGCAGAATCTCTGTAGTTGGCAGTTGTGAGGGGAGGCAAAAAGATCTATGTCTGGGCATCCCCATTTCCTTGTTATCATGCTGAAGACCTGTGGATTTAGTTTCCACTCGTGAGGATCCATGAGGTTTCTGCTTAGTTCGTCTGCCAGAGTATTTTTCTTTCCTGGCAGGAATTGTGCCTGCAAATGTACTTGACAGGTCAGTGCTGTGTTCCACAAAGTCATGGCTTGCCTGCAGAGAGGGTAGGAATGCGTGCTCCCTTGCTTGTTTATGTACCACATAACTGTGGTATTGTCCGTCTTTAGTAATAGTTGTCCTGGATGTAGTAGATCCTTGAAGGCTGTCAGGACATTCTGTACAGCTAGCATCTCTTTTTGACTGATGTGAAGATGCATTTGTTCCGCGGGCCATGTGCCTGAATACATTTTCCTGCCATGTGTGCCCCCAAGGCATAATCCGATGCATCTGTTGTTAGTGTCTGCCTGGCTGTGGGTAAAGTGAAAGGCTGTCCCTTGTTGTGGTGATAGGCCAGTGCCCACCATCAAAACTCCTGTTGCAGGCAGGGAATAAGAGTTATTATTGTTTCCAGGCTGTGGCAATGTTGAGTCCAAACACTTTTTAGATATCATTGTAGCTTCCTCACATGCAGTCTTGCATATGGAATTAGTAGAATGCAGGATGCCATGAAGCCCAAAGCCTGCAGAACTTTTCTTGTAACTGGGTCTTTGTTGCCATCATTTGAAAGTAATGAGTCAGTTGCCTTTGCTTGTCTGCCGTGAGATAAGCCATCTAGGCAGTTGTATTTAAGCTTGCACCCAGGAATATTATCTCTTGAGAGGGCACTAGTTTTGATTTATTTTCATTTACTGTGTACCCTAGGCAAATTGGCAATCTTTTTACAAACGCCAGATGCTTTAGTAGAATGCCCTTGTTCTCTTCTTGAATAAGGCAGTCGTCCAAGTAGGGATATATTTGAATTCCTTTTTGTCTGCAAAATGCAATTACTGGTGCCAGGCATTTTGTGAAGACCCTGTGCGCAGTAGATAAGCCAAAGGGCAGTGCAGAGAATTGGTAATGCATTGAGCCAGCTATGAATCTGACGTATCTTCTACAAGATTGTCTGATTGGGACATGCAGGTATGCCTCCTTGAGGTCCAAAGTAACTAGCCAAGCCTTCTTGCCCAGCATGCGTAGAAGATGCTGCAGTGTCAACATTTTGAATTTTGGAACATCCAGGAAATTATTTAGAATTGACAGGTCCAGTATTGGTCTCCAGGCTTTGTCCTTTCTGGGTACCAAGAAAAGTCTTGAGTAAAATCCTTGTCCCTGTTCTTGCTGTGGTACTTTTTGAATAGCTCTCATGTCCATAAGTGCAGAAATATGTTTTTGTGCCTCTGCCCACTGACTTTGTGGCGGGTCTGGCATACCTTTTGACCTTGGAAGGGTGTGAAAGTGGAACCTGTAACCCTGAGAAACAATATTCAGTACCCATTTGTCCTGGGTGATCATGTGCCAATTTTGTGAGAAAAGTGCTAGCTTTCCCCCTAGGGGTGCTGCCAAAAGGTAAGTGCTTGGCATTTGTAGAGGGAAGTCATTGGGACTGTTTCCTGTAAGGTTGTGATTTGTCTTCTCCGCCTTTGGGGGCTGGAGCACCCATTGTTTAGGTCTGTATGAGCCTTGGGGCTGAGATCTGCCTCTTGGGCATCTGTATCTGCCTCTTTGTGGCCTGTCTGACACTGGAAAGGACCAGTTTTTAGAAGGCCAGTTTCTGCTAAATCTAGGTGGCTGAACCTGTAAGAAATCCTTTACTGTCTGCATTGATTTTGCTTTATCCTCCATTTTCTTTAACACCTCTTCTGCCTTAACACCAAACAAAGTATCATTCTGTAGTGGAGCATCCAATAATTTTGCTTTAACATGATCAGGTAAACTTTGTTCTTTTAACCAAGCATGCCTTCGAATAACAGAACCTGTAACTGCGGCTCTGCAAGAAGCCTCTAATGAATCAAAACCACATTGCAGAGTATGCTTTCCCACTTGTTCAGCTGCATGCAATAAATCCTGCATTTCCTTATTGTCAGGACATTCGAGATTGTAAGCATTTTCTGTTTTAGCAAGGACATTAGGTATTGTTGATATTTAAGCATGTGAATCTGGCAGTTTAAAGCCCTTACAGCTAAAGTAGCAGAAGTGTAAACTTTTTCCCCCATCTTTCCAGAGCTCTAGAATCCCTATCAGAGGGAACAGGGTTTTGTGCAGTGGAAGCCTTGACCCCTTTGGGACCCTGAGAAATTGTTTCTGGGTCAGCAGCAGGGTTTTTATAAAGAAATGTATGAGAGTCTGGGACCCTGTAGTACCTATCTGGCTTGACTGGTGCAGGGGGTAAAGAATCAGGAGACAAACTGGATTCAGAAAAAACATCATCAACAATATCTAGCACGGGGGGGATAGCAAAGGGCCTGTGCTGAGGCAATAAAAGAAAGTCTCTGAGCCTTTTCTTGGATTCTGAATAATCCTGGCTCTCCCAATGGAAATGCTCCCTCATGGTGTGCAAGTTTCCCCAAAAGAGTAATCCTCAGGAGGAGAGGCTGAAGGGATAGATTCTTCAGCATCAGAGTCCTCATAGGGAGGAAGAGAATATCCCTGTTCTGAAGAGGAAATAGAAACCTGGTCAGAGGAGTCATAGTCAGTGTCTTGCCTAGGTCTTTTATCAGGAGGGGGATGGGAACCCCTGATCAAAGTAATTAGGTCCTCGGCCATTTTAAGCATCTGTTTCTTTGACATGGATGACTGTCCAGGAGAATGCTGTAGTTGTTTCTTTGTCTTTAATGGTGTTTTAGACGTTGCCTTGGCTGAAGTTGACTTGATAGTAAGCTGTGTAGGTCTGAAAACACCCTCAGAAGCCGATGCCTGCTCAGCGGCTCCAGACCCATCTGAGGGAATAGTTTCCATAGGCCCAATACCTTGAGTTTCCAGAGGCCTAGTTGTCTCCACGTGGGAGTCAGAGGCGGCCTGTGACTCTGAGGTAGCGGGTGTCAGGGGCTGCGAAAGCACCTCACTGAGAACCGGCAACTGGCTTAGAAGAGGTTATGTCGTCTGTTTTGGACCTCGGATGCCTGTCCTTTTCTTTGTCTTTGCGTTTTTTATGAATTCCGGTCGTCAGTTGTTCCAACGGCATTATGTAGTTAAACCTTCAGCCAAAACAATGTAAAGCAAAATCAAACAGACGCTTAATAGTGCGTTGGTTAAATCTAACACAAAACCGACAGCTAGCAATGTCGTGGTCAGGGCCTAGGCAAGGAATACAGTAAGAGTGAAAATCCTTATGAGGTCTTTGCTTCCCACAAGAAATACAGTTGTTAACTTTTACTGACATCGGTCTGGAGCAAGAAAAAGTTTCCCCAACAGGGTACTTAGCTTTATTAAAGACTTTGGTTCTGAAATTCAATTTTGAAAATCTCAGGAGTCGGCCGACCGGCACTTGCGAACTGCTTTTGCTTCGGGCACCGCGCGGCAAGAAAGACTGAAGAAAATGGCGTCGGCTACATCTTATATACCCCTGGCGCACTGACATCAAGGAAGAAGCGACAGCAACCGATGCCAGACCAGGACTTTGTAATTCAGGCCGACTGCGAGTAGCCTGCCAGCAGGATAACCCAAGTGTAATGACTGCAACAGTGGAACACGATGAACATCTACATTTCTCACATACTGTATCTGCTTCTCTGAGGATTAGTTGGTTGTCAGTGAACAAGACAAAATCAGGATACCCCTATCTACCAAGCTGGAGGTGGAGAAATTAAGAAAGTGCCTATCTGCAGTTTCAGATCTTTTTTGGGTGAACTACAAAGAGGTGGTACAAAAGGGGTTTACAGCAGGATAACTTGGGCATTGTGAGGGCTGAAACTACAGCTAGGCTATGTATGACTGAATTTGTGTGGCAGTGATCCTTCACACATAAACAAGTTGTTGGTCTCTGCCCAAATGAGCACTAGGTAAAGTTACTGGGAAAGTTTTATATGGAAATTTTAGTTTCTAAGCGCCTTTGTCTATACAAGGCACTGCTAAACACAACTATGTGATGAGCAGCGGAATTTATAGACTCAAAGAAAAATTACTAAACCAATTAAAAAGCCCACTGGCCAACAAAATGACCTTACTGTAACCCTTCCTGTGCTTTTCCCAGCTCAGGCAGACCAGGTTGCCTTTCTACTGCTAGTAGACTTGTGTTCCCAGCCTTCTTAATGTAAAAACACACTTTAGCTAACCAAAAGTGAAAATGTAACAGAAGAAAAATATCAACGAACTGGCTACAGCAAGCAAGCAAGAGATGACCACCAGAAAGATATTATTCCAAGATACAAATGTCAAATCTGATGATTTAAAAGATAAAACACTTACATTTCCCAGCCCAAATGTAGATGTCCAAAGGGCCATGGTCCTTGATGGGAGGACATGTGACAAGTACCCCTTAAGAAAGCATTAAAAATCGTTAAGGAAGCCAAAGATAGGGAATCAATACTCTTATGAAAACTGGAAATAGCTGCCGAATGAACCTTAATTGTTGAGTAATTTTATCCAGTTTCAAAAATCTGTGATAACTAAGAACTGATGGAACAGGGGCAGTAAACAGATTTAAGCTTCAGGTTGTAGCTCATATGGAAAAAAATATATCCATTTGCTTTTTAAGACTTCCTAGTAAAGGTTTCTGGGCAGATATGAGGATTTGGACCACCCTGCAAGGTTAAGAAGGCTCCAAAACCATCACTGGAAATGAAGTAATCAGGCAGTTAGCCACAAGAAGTGAAGGTCTGGTTGAGGCCTAACAGACAAAAAGAGTAATATTCAGAAGGGCCCTACACAGAGGCTTCTCCAGGGGATGAGGCCAAAGCAGAGGGAACCAAACCTGTCAGAACCAATATGGAGTTATGAAAATTACATGGGTTCTGCTTACTTTGTCCTTCTGAAAAACATGGTGATCAGGAAAAAATGAGACAAATGTATACAAGAGTCACTGGGTCATTTCTGCATGAATACATTTCAAGGATACCCTTCAGTTGAAGAAATAAGTAAAAATATTTTGCTGCATTTTGTGTTGTTTAGGGAAGCAAACAGGTTACAGCTGGGGTTCCCCAGGTGATGGAAGAGCTTTGCACAGCATCAGTAGACCGTGACTGGCCAATATGCTAAAGAAGTAGCTTCCTTTGGGATGTGACTGGCTACCATGAGATGATTCATAGACAGCCGGCTCTCATAATCTTATGGATTCCCAACACAGGTTCATAGGAAGTACCAGGCTAGCTGCCCTTGCGGACCATTTTAAGCATGGCCAATTTCCCTTTTTGTGCACAAAATAACCTATCCAAATAGAACATAGGAGCAGGGCTGCATTCTTCCCCGCCAGTTGAAATATACAATTTTATCAGTGTAGATATCAATAACACCTTAGGGAGACAGTCTTGGAATGCCTTCAAAGGGAAAAGGAGAGCCTCACTTCTAGAATATTAATGAAGAGAATTGGGGGTCTGTCTGTGACCATGCACCTTGGATCATCAGCCCTTGAAAATGCTTTTCGCACCCTAAGGCAAAGATATTTATGGTAACAGCCACAACTAGACTACAAGGTAGTAATGCTCTGCCCAAAGTCAGATTCAGCTTAATAACCATTAACTCCAGTGTTCCCTGCAGGTTTTGGAAACCCTAAACACAAGAGGAATTGGTTCAGAGAATTCATTCCATGTAATTGTATAGAACACTGCAGCATTCGTAAATGAAACCTGGTAATGGGAACCATGTAAAGTGTTGCTGCTATAGAGTCCAAGGCCCCGAGATAGAGAAAAGCTGAAACTGTGTGTACCTGTATCATCTCAGACACAATACTCTTCATGGGCAGGTTTCTGTCAGACAGGAGAAGCTCCATGCAAGACAATGTGTCAGAGCTGCATATGACTAATGTGCCATCTGGACTGGCATGATCTATGGTTTTGTGATGTTTACTGTGACTCAGGGGCAAGAAATGATTCAACAAAACCTTCATGGCCATAATGTGACTGTCCACTTGTGGGACAGCTAGGAGCCAGCTGTCCACATACAGAAATTCACTGGCAACTTGCAGCATCTGGCTCATTGCCATTGCAGGCAAGCACTTGGTTAAATCCTTGGGGACAGCAGTAAGCCCAAATAAAAATGTCTGAAACTGGTAATGTCTTGGCTTTTCTTGAAAATGTAGAAACCTCCCAGACACCTGGGTAATCTTGATCTGGCAAGAGGCACCTTGGAGGTCTAAAGAGCACGTCCACTTTTCTTTGGATAGACAGAGAATGGACTGCATCATGACCATCCCAAAGGAATCTTGGAACGGATGTAGGCCACTCAGGTCAACAAATGGCCTGAGGTCTGTTTTCTCTAGGGAAAAAAACTAGTAAAAACTATAGTAGTTACATAACCCTCTCTGATCCGGTGGGACCTTTTAAATTGCAGTTTTGGAGACAGTTTAAACAGTTCTTCACCTTCTGCACCATTTGGATGGAGTGGTACATCTCATAGGTGAAAAGAGTTTGACAAGGAAGGCAAGAGGAAGAGAATTATATAGCTTCAGGGTATTACTATCCAAACCCATTTATCCCATGTGATGACCACCATATAGACATGGGGAGGGACAGTTGACCCCAGACGGCCACCAGATTAGGATAATAAGGTAAGGTCTCAGGGATTAGTCAAGTGTCTCCAGAGAAAATTAGTAGAGATATACCTAGTTATTTTGATGATTATTACTGCCACTGAGTTGATAATGATTCTGCAAGTTGCTCTGGCCTTGTCAGTGACTCTCAGATACTTGAATAAGCACCTGAAACAGAGCTGTTATAGGCTCTGCTGCATTCCTGAGAACATGAGTTAGGAAGCTAGACAACAGCTGTTTTACAATCCTTGTTTCTCTAATTCTATGTTAAATATAGGACCAAAAATCAATGACCTGCCAAAGGAAGCATCGATGAAGGTCACCTTGGTATCCTCACTAAAATCAGTAAGATACAGCCAGGTGAGGAGTTGCATGGCTAATCCAGCAGCTACTGCTCTTGCTGTACCATGTGCAGTATTATAAACTGTATGTGTGGCGAAGGTTGGCTTTTGAAGAAATGTTCAACATCTGGGACTGCATCTTGATATTCAAGTCTCCTTTTGGCAACCATTCCAATAAATGTCCTGCCTCATCTACCTGGCATCTCTGGAAATGGAGCACATGTAATAGTTTACAGCCCTTAGAAAAAAGGTGGGGATGCAAAAACACTTAGGTCTATCCAATTCAAGCAACTCTTTATTCGGAGGATGAACAGTGGGGCTCGGTAGTATCGGAGGCCTTCTTAGGGGCTGCAACTGCAACTAGGGAATATGCAACCAACAGGTTAATTCTTTGAGAAGCCAAAAAAATCTGGTTAGGACTCTTCAGAACATGTGGTACCAAGTCAAGAGTTTCCCATGCCATTTTGATCAATACTTGTACCATTTTGTTAACTGTCAAGTGGGGGACAACCCAGGAAAAAGGCTTAGCAGATGAAAAAGAATCCTACAGAAAGCACTCAGAAGAGAAAGAGGGGACAGTGATCCATCTTACCTTCTGCCTCATCATTTCCAAAGTGGTCCCAGACTAGTTGGAAATGTACCTGATCATCCTTGTCTACATTCAGGCTGGATGACATGTTGACAATCCATGTGTTTTCTTTTTCATTTAGCCTTTTTGGTCTTCTATGGTAGGGGTGACAGGTCAGAGAAAGAAGACTGATCATGCCTATAAGTGACGGGGGTCCTCCTGCAGTACCCCTTTGATACTCTGTCCTGGACAAAGACACTGCAAGCAGGCAGTGTATCAGACAAATGTAGATCTCTGGAACTAAAATTAGTACAGGCTTCAGGTGGGGCAAATGCAGAGAAGCCTGCACTGATGGCAACAAAGTCCACACTGACATCTTTCTGGGGCCAATGAAATTGACCCTGAATGGCTGACAGAGATACCATTGGGGTTGAGATTAAGACTAAAAGTATCAGACCTATAAAGGCCAAGAAACCAGTGAACCCAAGGCCACTGTGAATGGCATCACTGCTAAAGACCAAAGATGTAAAAGTCAAATCCTGCAATGGCAAAGTTAGACTTGCCATGGTCAAGATGGACAATGACACTGAGTACTGAAGGTCCAAGCCCCAGGACTAAATGAGGTCTTGATACTTATGGTATCTGTGCCATGGACATAGATGATGGTGATAAAATTTCTGTCAACAGCTCAGCATCAAAATATGTAGTCCTACTATTGGGACTGCAGTTTATAGAGAAGTAAAAGCTCAGCAACACTTTACTCCTGCAGGCCTACCACCATTCTTACAGGGATCAGGACCTATAATCTGCCTAGTTAGAAAAGCCTTGAAGGTTGCACAGAGAAGGCAGTCAAAGATGAAGAACCTGTAACCATCCCAATGTCAGGAAGAAAGTATTGAAACTGCACATGCAGGAACTAAAATATGCCCAGACCATTGTTCTGCAGACAAACTGATTTAAATCTGTAACATGTCCAAACTGACCCAGAAGTAGTAAGTCCTTCTTGTAAACTTGCATGAGCATGAGAAATACTGTTAGCCTCAATACATGTAACTAGAGAACTTTCAGAAACTGGTATGAATGGATGTTCCAGAAGGGGAAGAAGTTGAAGGACCATCCTCAGGACTGGACTTCTTCAGAACAGAACTAAGAGGAGCCCTTAGAGTGGTCTGATTCAGCCCAATCAGCCTTATGCTGCCTTCTACTTTCTTTATTTTCAGGCTCATGCAGATCAGTCCCAGTATCTATCTCTACAGTAGGCTGCATAATAGCTAAAACTTCCCAGGAAAGGGGCAGGGGAAGACAAACTCTCAAAACACTGAAACAAATAGGAAATTGGCAGGCAGTACAGTGAAAATGTAAAGTAAAGAGCAAATACAAACAACTACAAAATAAACATCCCCCCCAAAGATTAATGAAAAACCTCTAAAAGCTATTAGAGAAATAATCTTTTCTGCTTGCAGCAAACTAGATCTGGAAAAGGTCCTTTATCACACCGGATTATAGGTAAGTTGGATGAGCAAGCAGACTAGAAAAGTTTTAGATGCCTTGCTATCTAAGTCCTAATGGCCCTAGTCTTAAGTAGCTTATGAAAAAGATCTCACCATCTGTGATGTGTTATTTTGTGATGTAGAATGTTTGCCTTTCCTTAATGCATCAGTGTTAACTGGGAGTACTTACATTAGCGGTTCATGATCCAGCCTTATACTTACTTCCATCAGGGTCTCCACAGGAAGCTTCTTCTGAACTCTCTTCCTTTGTTACATGAGCTGGTGGTACATTACCATCCTGTTGACCAACTGGTAATCTTTTTTCTTTTGGGGCAGTAGCTTCTGCACAGTGAAACAGAAACATGGATTTTAGAACTAATGAATAAACAGAAACACCTGAGTAAGTACACACAAGTCATAGAGGACTGTTCTGTGCCAGTGTACTACAAACCAGCTGGATTAGGCAGAAGAGCTTCAAACTCATTAAAATCCATTCATCTAATATTATAGAACAAAAAAGAATAAGACAAAAATGCACATGGAAATCATGCAGATATTGGAAGCCTTCATTAACGGTTCTTGAGAGATACATGTTCAAGTATTTAAAAGTATGAAAAGAACCATAAGCACATTTAAACAAAACAAACAACACACATGATCAATATAAACCAATCACATCACTCCAGTGTTTGAAATCTCATCCTACTTAAAACTGGTTTAAGGCTATAGCAAATGATTTGATCACTTTTTTCTTCTTTGCTAGAAATTTAATTAAATAATTTATTTTTGCTTAACAAAAAATACTATAAACAAATTAAAGGTGTTACAATGGGCTCAGCGGTGGCCCCTGCTTTTGCATACCTAGGATCAGTGGTGTTTCCTCTCCTTGCACTTTTTCGTGTAGTTTTGTATTTAAGTATTTAAGTTACCACTCTTCGTAACAGTCTTGTTATTACATACTGAGGTAGAGGGCTACTTTGTACAGAAGAGACAGTTTTATATATATCTTTTTGATAAGATAGTGGATGTGTAGGTCAACTTTTAGATTATCTGTGCTGACCCCAAGAAATTTAGTATATGACAACCTCAAGTTTAGTGTTTTGTGTACATGATATAGTAAAGGTATTTTTGTGATCAGAGCATTGTTTGGGATGAAAAGTAAAACTTGTTTTATTTGGGTTCAGCAGAGTGCTGTTATGGTAAGTTTGGAGCTGAGCAGACTAGAATGGCATCATCTGCCCACTGAATCAAAGAACCTTGTCCTGCTGCAGTATGGAGGTTATTTATGAAAATAATGAAGAAGAGAGGGCCTAGAAGTGAGCCTTGAGGAACATCAATGGTTATGTGTAGACAGGATGAGTAGCATGTTTGCCATTTAACACATCGTGTTCTATCTAACAGAAAGTTTTTAAACCACGTTACAGCACAGGTGGAGAGACAAAGGTGGAATAATGTTTTTAGAAGTTTAGTATGGGAGACTGTATCAATTGCTTTTGACAGCTTCAGAAATATGGAAGAGACTAGTGGAACTACAACCTTAAGTTAGGATAACCTTAAGTTAGGATATTGTGTTGTGTAAGGACAGAAGAGCTATAGTGGTGCTATGTGAAGGGTAAAACTCACACTGGGTGGGAAGAGTAGGTTGTTTATAAAAAAGAAATAGTCTCCAAAGTGCACTTGTGCTTCAAAGCACTTCACTTTACTTGATTTCATCATTACCAAAACCTTTAGAACATGGAATAGAGCACTTTTCTTCTGAATTACTGTCAATGCTTTCAATATGTAGTAATACACATATATACATACATACATACAAACACGCACACATACACATCAGTAATGATACAATACTGTAACCATTCATTCATACATATTAAAGCACTGCAGTATATATAACATTCTTCCTTTAAATTTGGAAACAATGTGCTTTCAATAATTCAAGTACTCACAAAATAATTCTGAAAAATACAGTATTCCAACATTACTAAAGCATCACAACAATTATTGCAACTGAAAGATAATTTTGCTTAGAGAATGGGCAACCTATAGATTGCATGCTGATTGGAACATTCTCCAACAGAGTGTTAATCTACAGGTAATACCAATGGAAAAACAACTCCCCTGCTTCATGGCAGCATACCAAGCTGCCGTGGAGCTTGGACTGAAAGTAACCCAATGGCCGCTATTATTTTATGCTCATTAAGTACGACCCTACCCAATTCGGATTTGTTAAGGGCAGATCTTGCCTCTTAAACCTAGTTGATTTCTTTGAAACAGTTACCAAAGCCATAGATGATGGCAAGGTAGTCCACACAGCCTACCTGCACCTCGCAAAAGCCTTCGACACAATACCCCACTCGGGCATCATAAATAAGCTTACCAGCTTAAATATCAACCCCTATATCACAAGATGAGTTGCAAACTGGCTCAGAGATAGAACCCACATGGTCAGAATCGCAGGTGCCATGTCCGAATCCAAACCAGTTACAAGTGGCATCCTACAGGGCTCAGTTCTGGGACCTCTCTTATTCGGTATATACTTCTCTGAGGTTCAGGCTAACACGGGGCCATAATCGAATCTCCAGCTGACACAAGCATCCTCCAAAAGTGTCTCACAGAGATGGATGCTTGGTGCCAGAGCCACGGCCTCAAGCTAAATGCTAAAAAGTGCATAGTCATCCCCTTTGGGAAAAACAAGGTGCCCACAAATTACCACATAGGTGGTAATCCATTAAGTACGGAAGAAGTAATTAGAGATTTGGGGACCAACATAGATAGTAATCTCTCCTTTGATAATCACATTGCCAAAGTGGTTAGAAAGACCTTCTATATAGTCCACCTTATCACAAAAGGGTTCGCATCTAGATCAAGAGAGGTCATTGTGCCCCTCTACTCGTCAGGCCCATAATTGAATACAATGCCCCTTTTGGGATGTACCTTACCCGACACCTGCAGCAACTGGAGAGACCCCAAAAGTACCTCACCAAGAGGATCATGGGCTACAAACAGATGTCCTATGCAGCTCGACTAAAGAAACTCCAGCTCTACTCAGTTGCATACTGCCTACTCAGAGGCGATCTATGCCTGACGTACAAAGCCATGTCAAACTCAGAATTAATGGACATGCTCCACCTCAAAAAATCCAAGTCCCTTAGAGCTACACGCTCCAGGGACCTAAACCTCAGCACAAAAATAAATAGGACATGCTGGAGAGACAGATTCATTTCCCAGAGGCTCCCCTCACTCTGGAATAGAATCCCAATTCATGTTAGACATAGCCCCTCACTCACCCTCTTCAAGCGAAATCTTGACGCGTGGATGGGAAATCACAAATTCATCCCTGGGATCTCTTCTGTGTCCCAGCTAGACAGAGGCACAGTAAACTAATCTTAAAAGGGTACCTTCTGTGACCTACTTTACAGAGGCACAGTAGGCTAATCTAATAGGGAGGCGGAAGCCAAATACACTCTGGCTAGGCTTATAAATGCCTTAGGGCAGATAGCCTAGTATCTACCTATGAACCTATGAACTTTTGCTGCTTAGTGAATGTAAAATAAAAAGAAAAGAAATTTAAAATAAAAAAGTGTGTGTGTGTGTGTGTGTGTGTGTGTGTGTGTGTATATGTCTGTGTGTGACAGTGTATGTGAGTAAGAGGGTGAGAGTTGAGAGACAGAGATCGATCAAGCTATGATTTCACATCTGCTAAGCAGTGCTTTTGCTCTTTAGTGAGTATAAAAAATAAATGAAACAGAAAAAAGTATTTGTGTGTTTATGTTTCTGTTTGCATGAGTGAATGTGTGCTTACATACATGAAAGTGGGAGAGAGAGAGAGAGTGTGTGTGTGTGTGTGTGTGTGTGTGTGTGTGTGTGTGTGTGTGTGTGTGTGTGTGAGAGAGAGAGAGAGAGAGAGAGGGAGGAGTCTGAAGAGTAAAAGTGACTGAGCCATGGCAAAAGCAGCAGGTTTTTATACCTTTCGACCTCTTAGTTCACAATATCTGGATAAAGCAACAATAAAGGGTGAATAAACTTTCAAAATAGGAACAGATTTTAAATAGTGCTGTTGTAAAATCACAAAGTTACTTGAATAATAAGATTTATGTTAGCATGCATTTTCTTTTTTTTTTCCTCAACATTTTTTTTATTTTTCAAATACAGTTGAATAAATTCCATAGTATTTGTATATAACATCGTAAATAATTATGTACACTATTTACATCAGCCTGACACTATAATAGAGCTCAATATATACAATTACATTATAGGTATAATAATCCAGTTATCAGAGTGTATCTATTCAGTTATTGTAAAGTGTCAATCAATAAGACTTTTTCCATGGATTGTTAATAAATGGCTTAGGATGAATCTTTAATTCTTTAACTTTAATTTCCAGCGATGCTGTGGTCTTCGGTACACTGTAGAAGTTTTCCAAAGTCGGTATTGTCTTTGTATTCCATCTTCTTGTTATACGCTTCCTTGAGATTGCAAGTATTGTCCATACAAGATACATATTTGACTCATTCAAATGAGGACCTTCGTACACATTTAATAATACTAGAACTTTAGACAAGTTAAACGATTCATTAAATAAAGCTTGTAAAATGTTTTTAATACCATTCCAAAATGGCTAAATGTTAACACAGTAAAAAAAAATGTGATTCCAATCTGCATTGTGTATTTGCTCACACCTCCAACATATTCCCTTTGTAGAAGAATTAATTTTAGTAATTCTATCTGGAGTTAAAATGTTCTGTGCAAGCATTTCCAATTGAAACCTTTACAGTATTGTGTAAAGCATGTATGTTTTATTGATAATAAAATATTTGATTTAATTTCTTCAGTTAGCTGTAATGAGTGTCCTTTTGTTATATAATTCCAATATAAGGATTTGGGTGTTTGATAATTTATCAATATTTTGTAAAATTTCGAAATACTATTTCCCATGTCATAATCATTATATATGATTTCATATAGGTATTTCGTAAGTTTAGGTATTTCTTTAAATGAAGAATTACTGTTAGTCAATCTTGTTGTGGAATTTTGTATGTTGTTTCTATTGCTTGCATATCCAGAACCTTTAGTTCTTTGATACATTGAAACCAGCAAACAAATCCTTTCTATTCCCAGGAATTAATTATTTCTCTGTATATTTTATGTGGATAGCTCTTTGCAACTATGAATGATGTTAAAAGATCAAACCAGATTTTTAAATCTATATTTGCATTGATAATTTTCCTAAATGAGTCAATGTAATAATTAATCATACAAGTTTTAGTGGGCTTAGTTATGTTATATTGCATACTAATACATAATATGTGCCATGGCAAATTGTTTTTATCTATTATTTGAATTTTTTTTGTAAATCAAATTCATTTATTGATATTACAGTTAGTAATTCTTTCCAATCTGCAGAATAATATGGAC
Organism: Protopterus annectens; assembly: GCF_019279795.1. Classification (NCBI taxonomy): domain Eukaryota; kingdom Metazoa; phylum Chordata; order Ceratodontiformes; family Protopteridae; genus Protopterus; species Protopterus annectens. The sequence goes on along the minus strand of NC_056751.1, from coordinate 578,171,763 downwards.
TTATCCAATCTGAGATTGTTTTAGATATTGATGCTTTTATATATGTTTCTATATCAGGAAAGTTTAATCCTCCCTGTTTCCATTGTCTGATATGATATATTAAAGCTATTCTGTTTCTTTTGGGAAACCATAAAATTTTAATTAGGCATGAGTTTATTTCTTTGAGTATATTCCTTTCTGGTAACAGTTGTATTGGCAAAGCTATATATATAATTGTGGGTAGTAAAAGCATTTTTATTAACTGCAGTCTATCTTCAAATGTTATTACTTTTTTCCACTTTTCCACATAGATTTTAATTGTATTGATGATATTATTGTAGTTTTTTGAGACTAATTCATTGTTATCCTTGCATAACTCAATTCCTAAATATTTTAAGGTAGATTCCTGTTTTCCTGTAATGTGATTCCCTTTTGTCTGCAATTCTTTTTTTTTTTATTTAAAAATAAAAATTTTGATTTTGATTTATTGAAATGGAGTCCTGTAAAATGTGCCAATTAAAATATCCAATTCTTCTAACATCTCTTTTGTATTGGATAATGTGAATGAATATGCCATCAGCATAGAGCATTACTTTAGAATTGTATTGTTCAGAAACATCTACTCGTCTGATTTGTGTATTGTTACGTATTGAATCTGCCAATGTTTCAACAGCCAAAGCAAATAGAATCGGTGACATGGGACATCCTTGTTTAGTACCATTTGTTATATGTAAAGATTCAGAGGTGAAAGGACCTAACTTAACATACACTAAATTATTTGTAAAAATATTCTTTAGTAGATGAACAAAGGAAGGAGGAAATTCAAATAACACCAAAATTTTGAATAAATAGTTCAAATTTAAGGAATCAAAGGCTTTCTCTATATCTAAGCCAATTATGAGTGTTTGTTTATTTTCTTTATTAATCTATAAGATAAATTATCCTTTTAATATTGTCATGTGTATGTGATATATAACTCCAGTTTGATCATTATTTATTGTTTTGGATAGTGGTATTTTCATTCTGTTAGTTAATATTGTCATAAATATCTTATATTCATGATTTAATAATGATATAGGTCTATATGAGGTACAGAGGTTTGGGGATTTGTTTTCCTTTAGGATTGGTGCGATTAAAGAATATCTCCAAGAAGGTGGTATTAAAGCTTGTGACTGAATTTATAATAGAGTTTTATGGAAGAAGGGTAGTATCTTTGAAGGAAAAAGTTTATATATTTCCATAATTATGCCATATATACCTGGAGCATTATTATTTTACTCTCTTTTATTGTATCTGTAATTTCTTTGTAGGATATGGGTGCTTGCAGATCTAGTTTTAATTTTTATTTTGTTGTGCTTATTGTTTAATACTTCTGCTTTCTTTTTCATCTCCAAATGATTTTGACTTTTTTTCAGCTTTTATTGACAAGAGTTTGGATGGCAGATCTAATAATTCAGAATCCCATTCTCTGATTGTTTTATACCAAATTACGGTTTTACCATATATGTAAGCTTTTAATGAGTCCCATATCATTATTTTATTTATCTCTGTGGTGTAATTACTATCTAAGAAGAACTGTAATTCAGATAATAACCAGGGTTTGAACTCTTTAATTTTAGTTATATATGCTGGAATTCTGGAGTTAAAGATTAATGGTTTGTACCCATTTTGAAGTTTTAGTATCAATGAATTGTGGTCTGAAAAAGGGGGGGAGTGACTGGGAAATGACTTTAGAGTGTAAGTCATAGGCAGCAAATATTTTATCTATTCTAGTTTGGGTACCAAATCTATGATCTTGATGGAAAAACAACACAGATTTATCTTCTTTAAACTTGAAAGTATTTACAAGATGAAATGATTCTACCCACTTGGTTAAAGCTTTTGATGCAACAGATGCAGCAGTCTTTTATTTGTAGTTTCAGAAATATCAAATATACAGTTAAAATCTCAGCCTAATATTAAGTTGCCTTTATAATTATTGGAAATGAAATCCAAGTGTTTTTAACAGTTCCAGATCCAATGCCCGGGAACCAGTATAGATTGGCTAGGGTCCATATTCTGTTATTATATTTAACTATTACTAATGCCATAAGGCCTTCTTTACCGTCATACTTATAAATGATTTCTGGGTTAATCACATTAGTTTTCCATAAAATTATCCCTTTTGTCTTTGTCTTATAAGTGGATTGCATATATTCCTTAGGATTCCATTTGTAATTGTCATTTGTTTTGAAATGAGTTTCTTGAAGGAAGACAATATGTGCTTTGTTCAGTTTTAAATATTTCAGTAGATATGATCTCTTGCTAGGATTGTTTAAGCCATTGGTATTTAAAAATAATAAAGTTAAATCCATCTTAGGTTATTCAGACTATATATTTTTTGTTTTATTGTGACTAATAAAATTTTCCTCTGACAACTATAAAGTATATGTTTGAGCTTTTAAAGGAAATTATCAGTTTTATACTTTGAGTGTTTACCAACAAAGCAATGTTTTGGTCAGTCAGGCATACTGCAATGTTTCTGTGAAATAACGAATTTAAATTAATAAATGTTAACAAAACTAACATTCGCACTAGCCATGGAATGAAAATCATTCCTAATCTGATGGATAAACCTAAATCCATCAGATTATCACTCATACCTTGACAATCCAGAACATCTGAGCTCTATAAATTGAATTATCATATGGAGAATATTTGTAATAAGAATAAGCAATATTTATATTATTTTGAACAGATATGGTACTGTTGTAGATCAGACAGAATTCTAATACAATATAAATAAATGTCTACTTATTGTATAAGCAATTATTTAAATGAAAGATAGATGACAAGCAATTAAATCATAGTAAAGTAGGATGTATCACATATAAAACCTCAGTAAAAGATTATAGCACACAGTTATTTAACATATTCACCCTTACTGATGGTCTTTTAAAACTTATTACTTAATATAAATATTTGGTAATAATATTTATACCTAATGTTTATAATACAATGCATTTTACTGGATATATCAGAAGTTATATTTCATTGTTTGACAGTATTTAAGTAATCACGTTGTTGCTAACTTACTTAAAGCATCAAGTTTGTTTTATGTAAACATTGATGAAAGTTAGTGCATTTTAATTATCAGTGCATCCCTCTTCCCCCTCCATTTCCTACACATAAGGATTTTCATATCTGTCATTTCTTATTATAAAATGAGTGAAATTATAGGTTAAAAACAACAAATTCACTTATTGTGCTTAATGATTACAAGTTCCCTTTCCATATTCATAAATTGCCATTTTATAGCATATACTGAAAGCTTTTAGATTTAAATGGCAAAATTCTATTTTCTATAATCAGCAAAAGTTAAACTGAGTGATTCTTGTCAATTTAATACTATTCGTTCAGAATGTGATTGTTACATTCTGTGACATTCCTAGTTCAGGCTTCTATTGTTTATCTTGAACAACTTTGTCAGTTTGATGTCATATATAAAACATTTGTTACCTTGCTAACAGCTTAAGTATTATGTATGGTCAAGATGTGTTACAAAACCACAACTGAAGTTAAAGCAATTATATGACTTGTTATGCACATTTACTTATATGAGAAAATCATCATGCTTCTGCTTGATGTTCAATATAGTGTATGTCATTTATGACAAGTTAAAAACAGTAGTGTTATTATACTCAAGCCCGTGTTATTAAACTGAGTGCCTATTGTCAATTTAATACTATTTGTTCAGAATAAGACTGTCACATTCTGTGACATTTCAAGTTAAGGCTTCTATTCTTTCTCTTGAACAACTTTGTCAATTTGATGTCATGTACAAAACATTAGTTACCTTGGTAATCTCTTAAGTATTATATATGGTCAGGATGGATTACAAAAACTACAATTGAAGTTAAAGCAATTATATGACTTGTTATGCATATTTACTTATTTAAGAAAATCATGCTTCCCTTTGATGTTCAATGTAGTGTATGTCATTTATGACAAGTTAAGCAGTGTTATTATACATAAGCCCATGTTATTAATTCCTGTCTTTAATATCTAAATTCAGCAGACTGCTTCATCTTATATACA
>NC_056751.1:578121588-578167207 GCF_019279795.1 Protopterus annectens | reverse complement strand
AGCATTGATTAAATAAAGCACAAAACCGACAGCAAGGTACGTCATGATCACGGCCTAGGCAAGGAATACAATACGAATGAAAATCTTTGTGAGGTATTTGCTTTCCAAAGAAATGCAATTATTAACTTTTACTGACATCGGAAGGTGCAAGAAAAAGTTTCCCCAATGGGGTACTTAGCTTTAGTTGAAGACTTCGGTTCTGAAACTCGAAAACGAAAATTTCAGGAGTCGGCCGACCGGCACTTGCGAACTTCTTCTGCTTCAGGCACCCCACAGCAAGAAAGACTGATGTAATGGCGTCGGCTGCATGTTTTATACCCCTGACGACCTGATGTCACAGAAGAGACAGCAACCAATGCAGGACCCAAGACTTTGTTAATAAGGCCGACTGAGGGCTACTGCAAGCAGATAACCCAAATGTAATGACTGCAACAGTGAAACATGAAGAACATCCACCACTGCACCCCTATCATTCGTGGACACTGTGACCCAAGCAATGGACACTGGAAAAATTGTCTCCTCTCTCTTTCTGAACCTCTCAAAAGCCTTCGACACCATATCCTATCTCTTACTCCTGGCAAAGTTAGCCAATCTGGGAATGTCACCCCCACTCTTAACTGGTTCTCTGATTATCTAACCAATAGACTGCAAGCCACTAAATGGCTCCAATCTTTCGCACCATTCCTCAATATACACACAGGAGTTCCCCAAGGATCCATATTGGGACCTTTCCTTTTTAGCATATTCATTAATGACTTCCACTCCACCCTCCCCTTAAATCCTGTAATACAGTATGCAGATGACTCGACCATTACCTGCATTGCTGACTCAGCTGTCAAACTCCTAACTAGAACCCAACATGCTTTCTCAATCACTGAGGAATGGATGAACAACCACCATGTAGCCCTTAACCCCAGCAAAACTAACCTGCTTCTATTCACCCCCCCAAAAATCAACCCCCTAAATAGAGCAGCTATATATTCACAAAACAAAACCTGCATTAGAGCAGTATCACAAACTAAACTTCTAGGAGTTATAATAGACGAACACTTAACCTTTAACCTTAATCTACACACCCAAAACTGCATCAAAAAAATCAGAAACGAGGCACCTTCTATAAGCATAAATTGTACGTCACACCCACCGCTATGACAAACCCTTGCACTATCCTATTTGCTTCCTTCACTTTTATACAGTGCCCATTTGCTCACTAACATTCAAAGCTCCTTAAAATCCAAGATCAAATCCTGTTATAAGAAGGTTGCCAGGTTCGCTACCAACAAAACTTACTCCTCCCATCACTGCATCTCCCTGTGCAAACTAAAATGGCTCGAACTTCCCCATCACCTAACCTACTTGCAGTTAACCACAGCTCACAATATCATTAACAAACCTTCCAAACTGTCCACCCCTCACCTCCCTGTTTACTCTCCATAAGGCATTCTGACAACTCCGATCTGAAAATCAATTCCTTCTAAAAGTGCAAATACCCAATCTAACAGTTGGTCAATCTCTCTGTTATGTTGCTAAAACTTCAAATTCCCTACCCAGTTCTATCAGGACTATTTCCAATCGCATAACCTTCAAAAAGTCTCTAAAACAGCATCTCTCAGCCGTATGGCAATGTACATGCGGCTACGACTACAGAGCATCTTCCCCCACCTGATCTCACTAACTTTTTTCTCCCCTCTGCTTAACAGTTATGCAACTATCTCTTGCTGTCTTCACTCTACAGTATCCAAACCAGATGATATTGTACTTTGTATATTTTGTATATAATGTATACTCCCTTTGTTATTCTAGCTAGAAATTTATGATAAGATTGTATGTCTGTTTTTTTTAAGTTACCTCTTCATGTACCAAGAAAATGTGATTGTATTTAAATTTCTTTTGTATGTGGACCTTTACTCTCTGGGCCTCCACTGAAAATGGGCACTTTTTGGCGCAGTGGACCATCCCAGTAAACAAATGAAAATAAATAATAAATATACAACATTCCTTAGTATTGCAGTCAAATCTGCCCTTGACTGTAATCAATCTAGGACTTCCACTAAAAAAAATACTGCCTTCAAAAATAAATCTACACTGTTTGCAGGTTCCGCACCACTTCATGCCCCAACCTTTGGCAGAAACATTTCATAACTCCTGCCTGCTTCTAGGATGGTTTTAAAATTTTTGTTATTTTTAAAAAACAAATCAAGGTTGTTGCTCCAACTGGTTGGTTAACCCACAGTATCCAAAAACAGTACTCCAGTATGCTTTGAGGGAACTTTTCAAAGAATGGATGTCTTTGTTGTATTGCAGGACCACCACCTGTGAGGGGTTATCTGGACTTTTATCATTGCTTTTATTCTGACCCACACTGGATCCAGGTTGTCATATAATGGATTCATATCGAGAATTTCTGTGCTCTATCACAAAACTACTAATATCGCCCAAAATGCCCTGTGGGTAGCCCCTGCTTTTAAACATTTCACAGTTTGATAGCTTCAACTTGGAAGTTGATGTCATAAAAAACTAATCTACTAAGCCTGATCAGTTGACTTTTCACCAAATTCTTTTTCTGCCATGCAGGGCACCGACTATCAAAATGCAAGTATGCAATCAAACTTTCCTGAAAATGTTGGACTCTTATCTTTCTTCCTCAAAATTTTTGTACAATGTGATAGAGAAAATCAATAGAATATATGTTCCATTGGTAGGTAAATTCTAAGAAGTTGGTGATGTTTAAAAAGTCCATAAAAGACTTCAATTCCTCTAAACTGCCCTTTCATAAAATAAATATATTGTCCAGATACCCAAGATAAACTCCAATCATAGAAGAAAAAGGTGAACTTAAAACAATGGAGGTCTCCTATTACTACAAAACCATGTTGGCAAATATGAGAGCTGAAGCTACCCCCATGGCCACACCCCTGTGTTGTTTGTAATATTCACCTTCATAGTATACAAAGTTGTTAGCCAGCACAAGCTCCATACACTGAGGCTCAATCCAACTATGCCCCTTACCATAGCTTGATGAAAACTAATCCAACCTCTCCTCGTGGGGGGATAACAGAAAATAAGTCTTTGATATTTATCGTAACAAAGAACCTCAGGCAAAAACATGGCTTTAGACATAATCTCAGGAAAATGCCAAGAGTCCTTTAGTATATGTTGCTTGTCCACTGTAAATGATTTAAGCTTAAAGTCAACAGATTTGGCCAAAGGTTCCATTTTAGACGCAGCAGGAGCTACAATGGGTCTTAAGGGGGGTCATATATTGATTTATGGATCTTAGGAATTCCAAATATTGCTGAAATCCTATGCTTCTTAATCTTCACTACTAAAAATTCCCTAGTGAGCATAGGTAAATCGAACATCATGAAAATGTCCTCCAAAATCAAATCAATAGTGTGGTAAGCAATGTTGATTTTGTTACATGAAACCTTCAATAAGAAATGTGCCATTATGTAAATAAGTCAAAATTTTGGAGAAATAACAATGTTTTTCCATTATATCCCTCACCTTTATCAGGTTTCATGATACGCAAACATTTATCATTGGCCAGTTTTTATAACAGTTCCCTTTCCTTGGGAGTAAGGTTGTAAAATTTGAGTCCTCTGTTATACGACCTTTGCCTCACACTTTTCCCACATATCTGTTCAAATAAGTGATACTAGATAAGAGGGGTGGGTTAAAAATACTACTTCTTTTTAGGCCAAAACTATAAGAGCTTTGGTCATTAGGTGGCAGGATACATTGCAAGTTCAACTTCCTGGTAAACAATTTAAGCTCAGTCAATAAAGCTACCATATCAGGTTGGCTGAAAGGCACATATTTAAAACCTTTTTGAAATAAAGTGCCAAATGTGTGAGTGATGTTAAGTGGGTTAAAAACGGTCTCTCACAACCCCCAAAATTAAAAACAGAATTAGTACCTTATTTTTCCTTCGCCAGAGACTCCAGGAGGATTACTTCCGAAACCACCTGTTCCTGTGGTTGGTTCTCCAAAAAACTTGTTGGCGGTGTCCTTCTTGGGGGCTAGAGGGTTGATTGACTTGTCTCTCCCTTCTCTCCTCTAACCACTTAGATCTACGGGGGATATTACTGTCTCCCTGTTCCCCACTGATTTCGCTCAGATCATTATTGGATGCTGAGCCACTATTATCCTTTAGTTCTCCTCCTCCACGTGGAGCAGGGTAGACTTTATTGTTCTTGTAATCATTTATGTCTCTGAGAATCTTTCTTTGTTTCCTTTTAAAGGAAGAACTCATGTTCTGACACCTTTTTTAGAATAGACTGGAATTCCTCAAATAGATGCTCAAACAATAAATCTTTCTGTATCTCAGAATCAAGATTACGAATTTCCTCATCTAACTGGTTCAACTGCCTCAGATTATCCCGAAAGTACAGTTTTGTACCTACCATAAATGTAGATGTCCGATAGGTATGCATCTGCAGTCATAACATATGGGTTGTCCTGCCTCAGGCAGCCCTTCGGTCGGCCAGATTCCAAAGTCTGGGTCTGGCCTCGGCTGATGTCGCACTTTCCCCGACATCAGAGCGTCTGGGGTATAAAAGCATCAGCCGACGCCATTTTCCTCAGTTTTTCTTGCCCCAGATGCCAGGTGCCCTCTAGGAAGGCTAAATTTGGATAAATGCAATAAAGTTCCAAACATTTGCAAAATTATATATATATTTATATAATAATAATATTAATTTTATATATATATATATATATATATATATATATATATATATATATATATATATATATACACACATGTATATACAAACAAATACACCATAATAGATTCCCCCAACTAGCTAAAAGAGGGGTAAGCACCCTAGGAATACCACAGAGGGGTAAGGAGGGAGGGTAAACCTGACTGCAGATGCATACCTATCGGACATCTACATTTATGGTAGGTACAAAACTGTACTATGTCCTTCAAGGATGCATCTGCAGTCATAACATATGGGTAGAATACCAAAGCCAATCTGGGGGAGGAGGTACTAAGAAAAGGATGGTGTAGTTAAGATCCCCTGCAGGACTGCAGTAGCAAAACCTGCTCTGGATCTGGAGTATAAAGGCAGATTGTAATGTTTGGCAAATGTATGCACGGAGCTCCAAGTAGCAGCTTCTAAAATGTCCTTGGTAGCCACCCCTCGTAGGAAGGCTGTGGTGGTGGCCGTGGCCCTTGTGGAATGAGGCCTGATGTTTTCAGGAACTGTCTTTCCATGGAAGGAGTAACAAAATCGAATGCAATTTCCTATCCATTTTGAAATTGTCTGTTGGGAAATTGCTTTTCCTTGCACCCCAGTAGCATATGCTACAAGTAGTTGGTCAGTTTTCCTGCTAGTTTTAGTTCTGTCCAAGTAGTAGCGTAGTTGTCTGTGTATATCCAGGGTGTGCAGAAGTTTTTCCCCTCTATTCTGTGGATTTGGGAAGAACGTAGGCAAGTGAATAGCTTGGTTCAAGGATACCCTAGATACCACCTTTGGCATAAAGGTAGGATTGGTTCTTAGTGAAACTCTGTCCTGATGGAAGATAAGAAATGGCTGTACTGCCATTAATGCTTGTAACTCAGATACTCTTCTTGCTGAAGTTATTGCCAGAAGGAATGCAGTTTTCCAAGACATAAACTGTAGTTCCGCTGATGCTGCTGGTTCAAAAGGAGGAAGTGTTATTTTCTCCAACACAAAGTTGAGATCCCAAGTAGGTAGAGGGGGTTTTCTTGGAGGTTTAATATTTTTGATCCCTCTCAGAAATTGCCTGAGAAGAGGGTGTGAGAAGATAGGTGGATCCACATTGTATTCTGCTGAAATTGCTGAGGCATGAATCTTAATGGAAGAATAGGACAGGCCATTGTGGAACAATTCTTCTAAGTATTCCAGAATAAGTGTCATGCTTGCCACTGTCACATCTGTGCCTTTTGACGTGCTCCAAATGAGAAATCTTTTCCATTTAGCTGAGTATGTCTTCCTTGTGGAAGGCCGGCGAGCTTCCATGATAATGTCCTTCACTCTCTGTGATAAAACATTTTGTTTGGGATTTAAGGAATTTTCCAGGCAGTTAGCTGCAGTGTTTTCAAGCTGGGATGCATGATCTTGAAATTGTTCTGCGTCAGAAGAAGAGGCCATAGGGGGAGAGGCCATGGTTTTGCCTGTGACATGCTTCTCAATAGTGGATACCAGTGTTGTCTTGGCCAGTCTGGAGCTATCAGAATCACTCTTGGCTGTTCCTCCCTGATCTTCAGTAGAACCTTGTACATTAATGGGAGAGGTGGGAAGGCATATACCTTTAGAGCTTTCCAGCTGAAAGAGAGAGAGTCCACCCTCCAAGCTTGTGGGTGGTATGTCCTTGAGCAGAATGTCTTCAGTTGATGGTTGATGGGGGAGGCGAACAGATCTATCTCCGGCATTCCCCATGTCTTTGCTATGAGTTGGAAGATGTCTGGGTGAAGCATCCATTCGTGTGCATCCATGGTAGTTCTGCTTAAGCTGTCTGCCAGTGTATTCTCTTTTCCTGGCACGAACTATGACTGTAGTTGGATATTGAGTTTCAGGCATAGTTCCCATAGATTCATAGCCAGCCGGCATAGAGGGTAGGAGTGTGTGCCTCCCTGCTCGTTTATGTACCACATGACCGTGGTGTTGTCTGTCCTTATCAGCAGGTGGCCTTGTTGGAGGAAGGGTTTGAACTCCTCGATTGCATGCATCACTGCCAGCATTTCTTTTTGGTTTATGTGCATGCGTAGCTGCCCTTGAGACCACAGGCCTTGGATACATTTGCCCTCCATGTGTGCTCCCCATCCTCGGTCTGAAGCGTCTGTGGTGATGGTTTGTTTTGTTTTTGGTTTGTTGAAAGGCAACCCTCTGTTGGACTGGCAGGCCTGAGCCCACCACAGAAATTCCTTTTGAAGGCAAGGAATGATTGGTATCAAAGCTTCTAAACTGTGACTGTGTTGAGACCATACACTCCTTAAGTACCATTGTAATTTTCTCATATGCAGCCTGGCCTGTGGTATCAGAATTATGCAGGTTGCCATGTAACCCAGGGCCTGCAGGATTTTCCTTGCAGTAAGCCGAGTTGTCAGAAACATGAAGTAATCCGGAAGTTGTTTTTGTTTTTCTTCTGTGAGAAAGGCCATTTGGGTGGTTGTGTCCAGATCTGCACCCAAAAAGGTTATCCTTTGGGGTGGAACAAGTCTTGACTTTTGGATGTTGACTGTGTATCGCAAGGCCTGTAGCAGGTCGATGGCATAGGCCAAATCCTTTATCAAATTTCCCTTGTTGTCCGCTTGTATAAGGCAGTCGTCCAGATATGGGTAGATCTGAATCCCCTGAAGTCTGCAGTGTGCAATTACTGATGCCAGGCATTTCGTGAATACTCTGGGCGCAGTAGATAAGCCAAAGGGCAATGCTGAGAATTGATAATGGTCTGATCCTGCAAGAAATCTGAGGTGTCTTCTGCAACTTGGTCGAATAGGGACGTGCAGGTATGCCTCCTTGAGATCTAGAGTCACCAGCCAAGACTCCTTGCCCAACATGGGAAGAAGTTGCTGTAGGGTCAGCATCTTGAATTTTGGCACAATGAGGTAAGTATTCAGTGCGGACAGGTCGAGTATAGGCCTCCATTGATTTTCTTTTCTTGGTACAAGGAATAGCCTGGAGTAAAATCCTTGGCCTTGTTCTGAAAGTGGTACCCTTTCTATAGCTTTCATTTGAAGCAAGTTGTTGATCTGCTTTAAAGCCTCTGCCCTCTGATTTGGTGGTAGGTTTGGCATTCCGTTTCTTTTTGGCAAAGTGTGGAAATGGAACCTGTATCCTTTGTCTATTATTCGCAGTGCCCATGTGTTCCTTGTAATATAATCCCAGTTTTTTGAAAATAAAGCAAGCTTTCCGCCCAAGGGTGCTTCCAGTTGAGCCCTGGTAGGCAGAATTAGAGTAAAGTCATTGAGCCTGTCCTGGTGTAGTAGTAGTTGTTGCTGCTGTTGCACTACTCCTCTGGCTGGCAGGTTGCCACTGACGGCCTCTGTAGGAGCCCTTCGATTGGCCTCTGCCTCTGGGGCACCTGTTCCTGCCTCTCTGGGCTCTGTCCGAGTCTGGAAAGGACCAATTCTTAGTAGGCCAGTTTCTACTGAATCTCGGTGGTTGTACTTGCAGGAAATCCTTAACTGTTTGCACGGATTTTGCCTTTTCTTCAAAATTTTTTAAGACCTCCTGAGCAGAGGAGCCAAATAAATTTTGTTTCTCCATTGGAGCATCCAGGAGTTTAGCTTTAACATGGTCTGGCAAAGATTGATCCTTCAGCCAGGCATGCCTACGAATAACTGCCCCAGTCATAGCTGATCTAAATGAAGACTCCAATGCATCATAGCCACATTTTAAGAAATGATTACTAACCTGCTGAGAGTTGTGTAACAAATCCTGAAGAGATTTATGGTCAAGGGGTTCAGGAGAAGCAAGTTTCTTATTCATTTCATCTAACAAATACTCTTGGTACTGTATCATATGAAATTGACAGTTTAATGCCCTGACAGAAAGAGTTGCAGAAGTATATACCTTCTTTCCCCATCTCTCTAAAGCTCTAGACTCTCTATCAGAGCGTAGAGGATTTTTGGCAGTGGTGGCCGCAACTCCTTTAGGGCCCTGAGAAATAGTTTCTGGGTCTGCAGAATGGGCTTTATACAGATGGAAATGTGAATCCGGTACCCTGTAGTATCTATCAGGTTTGGCAGGGGCCGGGGGGAGAGTATCAGGGGCTGTACTGACATCATTGTACACATCATCAATTACATTCAGAACAGGAGGTATAGCTAAGGGCCTATGTTGAGGCAAATGTAAAAAGGTCCTTAATATTTTTCTAGAATCAGAGAATTCCTGACCTTGCCATTGAAAATGCTCTCTCATGGAGTGTAGAGTCTCACCAAAGGAAAACTCCTCAGGAGGGGAGGCCGAAGGGATAGATTCTTCAGCATCAGAATCCTCATAGGGCGACTAAGCCTCCTCCTGGTGGTCTGACAACTCAGATCCATCCGTGGACTCATCTGAAGAGTGTGGGTCAGAGGGGTCAGTCCTGGGCCTTTTGTCAGGTGGAGGGTGAGAGGCCCTGTCCGGGTGAGGTTGTGAACCTCTAATCAAAGAAATAAGGTCCTCTGCTAGGCTGAGGATCTGGGAACTAGAGGAAGGCCTCTGGGAGGTAGTCTTGGGAGGCAAAGCTTTAGAAAGCTTAGCAGCTTTAGCCCTAGAAAAAGCCTTAATGGACATGGAAGCAGGGAGCCTAGCTGCCCCACGTGCTGGAGTGGAAATGTCCAAGGGTATGGTGTCGGACATTTCCTGGACACTGGTTTGGGTAGGTAACTCGGTAGCCGACTCAGCCGGGTCCTCCCGGGCCGCGGTGGTCGGATGAGCTGTTTCAGAAGAAGGAATCTCCGAGGACTCGGTTTCGGCCGAAACCGAGACACTCGCGGAAGGCATTACCGTGGTTTCAGCCGAAATCGCGGGCCGCGAGTGTCGGTCCTTGTCCTTCCGTTTTTTCACCAAATGTGAAGACGGAGTCTCTGACGGCATTTTATATGCAAAACTGGCCCCAAAAAATTCCTCTGCAAACTCCGACCGACGTCTATGAGTTCGTCGGTTGAAGGAAGCACAGGCTGAACAGGCCGATACGTCGTGTTGGGCCTAAGCAAGGAAGGCAGTAGGAATAGAAATCCTTATGAGGTATTTGTTTCCCACAAGTTAAACAATTATTTACTTTGTCTGACATCGGCTGAGGCAAGAAAGATTCCCCAACGGGGTACTTAGCTTTTTCGAAGTCTTCGGTAGCTGAATTCACTGGATCTGACCGACCGGCACTTGCGAACAGCTTCTGCTTTGGGCACCGCGCGGCAAGAAAGACTGAGGATAATGGCGTCGGCTGATGCTTTTATACCCCAGACGCTCTGACATCGGGGAAAGTGCGACATCAGCCGAGGCCAGACCCAGACTTTGGAATCTGGCCGACCGAAGGGCTGCCTGAGGCAGGACAACCCATATGTTATGACTGCAGATGCATCCTTGAAGGACATCAATAATATTCGTATATTCAATACCTATACGGTCAAAAACTTCAAAATCCAACCAGTATCCATGGATAACCTCATTGGGGTATTTCCAAATGCATAAGCCCTTTGATACTCTCTTGCTACTAATACAATGGTTGAGAAAAGAATTGTCCAACTGTATTGACTTAAATTTAGCCAATAATGATTCAAATTTGTTAATTCTTGCTTCAAATGTAAGTTCACAATCATTACACTGTCTATTGTTCTTCTCAGACCTCTGGACCACTTCTTCACTAAACAAATGTTTCGTGGTAAACCAATCCTGAATGTTAAAACTTCCCCTAGAACTGAAAGCAGCATTTGTATCAATAAAATTGGTGTTCAAACTCTTGGTACATACCCCAGCATAAGATGAAAATTTTTCCATACCTGTACTCCACTGACACTGCTGTTTTTGTGTGTCTGTAACTAAAAATTAACAGAATCTGTACAATGTCACAACATTCTGAGCAAACCAAGTACAACAAACTACACTACAACTTCAGTCAGCAAAATGAAACAACTTTTCTGCATAGTATGCCAACACTTGTTTATGTGTAGAAGTCATTTTCTTACCTGCAGATTATGTGGTCCTACTTTGCTTCTTTACAGTTTTACAGTCTGACCAGATTTTGATGGAACTGGAATGGACATGTAAATCCAGTCTTTGAAGACATTTTCATAAGGTAGGGGAGGCCTCTCATGAAGTTGGATGCAGTCCAGCAGCAGTTGCTGATGATGATTTCTGTTGGCAAAACAATGTGAACTGGCTAATAAAAGGCTCAAGTTCTTGTATTTTCTGTGGTGGCATTGCTAATGCTAGTGAGTGTAAGCCCTAGAATTATGGAAGGAAAAAAACTATGAAACTACAGGACAACGGCAAAAGTTGATCATCACTTTATTGTTTGTCTTTCGGCTTTTTCCAGTTAGGGGCCGCCACAGCAGAACTCCGGTCCGCTAGTAATTGGCAGTGGATTTTTACGGTGCCGAGTTGCCAGCCCAACAACCAACCTTCAAAGAAGGCACACCCATTCACGCATTCTCCTTTAAAGTTTTTTTTTTTTTTTTGCAGAGAAGCAAACACCCACCAAATGTATACAGATCACCTCCAAGACCTACATACCTCAGAGAAAAGGGAATACTCTAAGAAACATCGGTCTTGAACTTGATAAATCTAAGTACACATTTCCACAATTCAGCCTTGCTATTCCAGGACTCATACTAACAAGTCTTGAAATACTCAATGGTTACCCAGCTGCTTTCACTCATTTCATGAAAAAGAAATAGTATTGTTTTTCATGTGGAATATTATAGCACTCTTTTTGGTAGGACTCTTCATAACTTGTATTCTTCAGGTTGCCTGCTATCCCCTACCTTTTGCTTTTATAAACAAATATTTTCTTTGTAAAATGTATGTCCAAGTTCATTAAATGTGAGTTGGGTACAATCTCCTTGGTCATATGGGAGGTATGGATACAATCAGCTTTTTAACAACAAAAATGAAGGTCTTAAACGGAAGGCCCTGCCGTACTAGGTGGTTTTAAATGCAAGAACCATTTTGCTCATCAAGTGGGTTTCCTGTTGAAACAAGCTGCAGCTGCAAACAGAGGTACTTTATCTGAAGCATAAAAAGGTCAATTCACTGAATTTCTCTGTCAGATATCTTAGATTCTTGAATCCATGGTTCTAGTTGGCATGAGACCCTTGGATTCACAAACCACAAGAGAAAATTTCTTCTGTTTAGCTAGAGCTCAGTTCCTGGTACTGGACTTTCTTGCTTCCTGCATAACAAGCAAAACATCTTCTGAGAAAGAGTTGTTGAAGAGTACGAGTTAGAGACCATCCTTACTTCTACAGTCAGGGTTTTTAAGGTTGGGATGTACTAGTAACACTCCTATGATAGCAAAGAAAAAGAAGTTGTGTACCTACCATAACGTTCCATGTTAGTTGTCTTCTTCTCGCCTTCTTTCTTGCTGGTTGCGTTCAGAGCCAATCATCGGCTCCGATTCGGCCATCTTCAAAAGCTCAAGAGCCGCATACTGGCTCGAGGTCACCCCATATCCCAAGATGCCTGGCGCTAGATACCCAGATCTCGTTTGGTAAGACTAACTGCAGACATAATAAAGGAAAGGATCCTATCCTGAAATATATAAAACCTCCAGAGAGGCTACTAGACAGAAAGGAATAGCCAGAGAAGACTCAGCCAGCGAACCAAAAACTATAAGGAATTCTTCTCTGTCTACAAGGATAGGGGGATGGAGGGTGGGACGCAAGAAAGAAGGCGAGAAGAAGACAACTAACATAGAACGTTATGGTAGGTACATAACTTCTTTATGTTAAGTTGTCTATCTCGCCTTCATTCTTGCTGGTTGGGACAGCATCCCTAGCACCTAAAATCCTGGGTGGCTCATCAGAACAAACTCTTCAGAACAGTGGAACCAAAATCAGCTCTGTTCCTGTAAACCAAATCCAACTTATAATGCGAAATGAAAGTATGTGGGTTGGCCCACGTAGCCGCAGCACAAATAGATTCCATGGGCAACCTAGCCTGAAAGGCTACAGAAGTGGCTGACGCTCTGGTGGAGTGACCTTTTGGTTTAACAGGCAATTCTTTATTCCTCAGTTAATAGACATATGTGATGATAGAAGTCAACCACCTGGACAATGTTACTTTTGAGACTGGAAGACCTTGTTTACCCTCAGCATAAGAAAGGAAAAGTTAATCTGATTTTCTGATGTCCTTAGTTCTATGCAAATAAAAGCGTAGTTGCCTGTGAACATCTAACTGATGCAATTTATATTCCGCCCTGTTGGAGTGGTTGGGGAAAAAACACAGGAAGGTCTATGGACTGATTCAAGTTATTTTCTGAAGAGACCTTAGGAAGAAAGGAAGGATTCATCCTGAGAGCAACCCTATCATTGTGGAACACTAGGTACAGAGGACGGGAACAAAGAGCCTGCAGTTCCGAAACTCTTCTGGCTGAAGTAATGGCTACCAGAAAGAGAGTTTTCCATGATAAAAACTTCAGGGAAAAAGAAGCTGCAGGTTCGAAGGGAGGCAATATTAGCGAAGCTAAAATCAAATTTAGATCCCAGGGAAAAAGAAGCTGCAGGTTCGAAGGGAGGCAATATTAGCGAAGCTAAAATCAAATTTAGATCCCAGGGAAAAAGAAGCTGCAGGTTCGAAGGGAGACAATATTAGCAAAGCTAAAATCAAATTTAGATCCCATGGAGGTGGAGGATCTCTCACTGGAGGCCTGAGCAGAGTGGTACCTTTGAGAAAGGCTTTACACAACTTATGCGACATGATATTATTTCCCGACAAGCCAATGTGAAAATTTGAAATTGCAGCTAACTGAACTCTGATTGTAGCGGAAGTGGACCCACAATGGAAGAGTTCCGCAAGAAAATCCAAAATGTGGTGTATAGGGGCTGAAAAGGGGGTCTATACTCTTAGTCTCTGCCCAGGAAGAAAAACGTTTCCACTTACTAGCATAAGTTTTTCTAGTGGTAGACTTGTGCGATGATAAAATAATTTCCCGCACAGAGTGCGATGATAAAATAATTTCCCGCACAGACGGGGAGATATCTGGAAGCCTGGCTAAGGTTGGAAGTGGAGTAACCAAGCAGTGAGCTGGACAGATTGCAGGGATTGGTGCAGCCCGCCCGACTGATGGATCAGAAGGTCTGGAACTGGGTCCAGAGTCCAAGGCTGCTCGAGAAGATGATGATGCAGGAACGGGAACCATATTTGTCGAGGCCAGTAAGGAGCAATGAGGATAATTTTGCAGCCCAAAACGGTAGCTTTCTGTATCAGTTTTGGAATAAAGGGAAACGGAGGGAATGCATAAAGAAGTCCCCGAGGCCAATCGTGGACTAGAGCGTCTCTGGGGGAATGTCCGGGATATGGAAGGAGAGAGAAGAATTTGTTGCATTTGCTGTTGAAGGGGGTGGCAAAAAGGTCGCAGCAAGGCTGGCCCCATTTGCGGAATATTTGGTCCGCAACTACTTGATTCAGAGACCACTCGTGAGGCATGAGAATTGCTCTGCTCAGCTGTCTGCTATGATGTTGGACTTTCCAGGGATGTGCGTTGCGATCAGAAACCATTGGGAAGAGACCGCCCACTGCCAGAGTCTGAGTGCTTCTCAACATAGGGGGTAGGACTTGGTACCGCCCCGCTTGTTGACGTACCACACTACTGACATATTGTCCGTTTGAATTGCGATGGTCCCGGTAGGAAGAGAGCCCTGGAGAGCTTGCAATGCTAGAAGCATGGCCCTCATCTCCAAGACGTTTATATGCAGGTGGTACTCATGAGGTTGCCAGGTGTCTTGGACTGTCCTGCCCTGATAATGCCCCACCCGATCAGGGAAGTTTCCGTGGTAACCATAGCAACTGGAGGGGGAAGTACAAATGGTCTGCCTAGGGATACTGATGTGGAGACCATCCACCATGCAAGGTGCTTTTTGCATGTTTCTGTGATCATAATCATGTGAGACATGGGAAGCTGCTGGAAGGACCATTGGGTGAAAAGCAGCCACTGGAGGATCCTCATGTAAAATCGAGCTAGAGGAACAAGTATGATAGCTGCTGCCATGAGACCTAGAGTTTGTAGGACGAACCTGGCTTGAATTCTCTTGCATGCTAATAGGACCTGTACATGTTGACGAATCACGAATACCCTGTCCGGTGGAAGGCTCGCTGACATGTCTTTTGTATTTAAATTTGCGCCTATAAAGGCGATAGACTGACAGGGTGACAATGCAGACTTTTTGAAATTTATTGAGATACCTAGTCTGGAGCAAGTCTCGATAGTGAAGTCTCTGGCTCGCAGAAGGTGATGCCTGGTGGAAGCAGTAAGGATATGGAAACACCTGGAATCCTTGCCGTCTCAGGTGAGCGGTAACTACTGCCATGCATTTGGTGAGCACCCGGGGGGCTGTGGTGAGACCAAAGGGCAGAGCTCTGAACTGGTAATGGCTGGCTCCCAGCTGGAAGCAGAGGAATCTTCTGGAGCGTCTGTCCATTTTGATGTGGTAGTACACATCCTGAAGATCTATAGAGCACATCCAATTGTCCTGACCCAGAAAGGGCATAATGGAATGTAGCGTGACCATCCGAAACTTGGTTCTTTGTACAGACCTGTTCAGTCTGCTGAGATCCAGAATGGGTCTCCAGTCCCCTGTCTTTTTTGGTACCAAAAAGAACCTTGAGTAAATTCCGGATCCTTGCTGGACTGCTGGATGGCTTTTTTTCTTAGCAGTTCTGAAATTTCTTGTACTGCTTGATCCCTTAGATTGGGTGGAACATCTGGAAGGGACTTGTTTGACTTTATGGGAGTGCGAATGAAGGGTATTCTGTAGCCTCCGGATATAACTGACCGTACCCATTTGTCTTGTGTTACGTCTTGCCAGGTTCTTGGGTACAGTAATAATCTTCCCCCGACTGCCTCCGGAGGTGAGCAGTCGGGCAACCCTTCAGGGATGGTGGGAGGGCTTCTCAGAGAAGGATTCTCTGCTGCCCTAGTTTTACGGACCCCCTCTGCCATGAGGACGGCATCTATTATTGTTCCCTCCTCTGACCCTGGATGGGAACTCACCATGTGTGTCTGGCAAGGCTCACTGAGATTTATGGAACCACATCTTTCCGCTCTTCTGACTCTTGGGATATGGTCTGGAAGGAGTGGAAAAACAGACTCCCACTGCAGAGAGAGTCTTGCCTTCCTGTTCACACCTGGTAAGGGTGTCCTTTACCTATGATCCAAAAAGAGAGGAACCATCAAAGGGGGTGCTGGTGAAAGATGCTCTGAAAGGTTCCCCAAAGTTACATAGCCGCATCCAAGCGTGTCTCCTTAGAGCAACACCTGTGCCTGCAGCTCTACTCGCACCATCGGCTGCATAAGAAATGAGCCTCATGGAGGAGTTCACCACTGAATTAAGAGTTGCCAGCTGGGAGGCTGCCTTAGCCTGGGCCCCCTCAGCTGATGGATCTTGAAGGGCATCTCCAAGCTCCTTAAGGAGATCCCTTTTAAGGCGGGTAAAGTGGCACAGGTAATTCAGAGACCTCATAGAAAAAGTCGCTGAAGAGAACATCTGCTTCCCGTATCTGTCCATCGTCCTGGACTACGTGTTAGGAGGATGGACAAATGAAGTTTCAGCCAACTCCTTCTTCGTGGCTGCCACTACCACCATGGTATCAACAGGGACACCTTTTGTCAAAAACTGTTTATCCTGTAGTGCCGTTATGAGTTTAGCGGGTCTTCTGGGGGTGGGTTCCATTGTGTCTGGAGCTGACCACGCCTTCCGAGCCACCACGGACATGAGTAGGTCGAAAGGCAGAGACACCCAGGAGGTGGAAGGTCGGGAAACAAACGCATCCAGGAATACGGACTCATCTTCGGAGGGACTTAGGGTAGTCCAGTTCCCCCTCTGCCTAAGCATCTCAAGGATATCTGAAAAAGAGACATCTTCAGAGGGGGATCTCGGGGACCCTTCCGAATCCTCCAAGTCGGTATCTGATGTGACAGACTCAGGGGAGTCAACATGCTTCCTCTTGCATTTCCTCTTACGAGGTGGCTCCACTGAATGATCAGGGGAGGCCTCGGAAGAGGAAGATACACCCAAGGGGGTGTGCCCTGGAGCTTTGGTTTCCCATGCTTGGGGTCTGGAGGAGGGACAGAGGCAGACGCAGGCACCATAGTGGGAGGAGCCAGTGGGGATGATCATGGGGCTGACTCAGGAGCCAGCACGCTCCCCTCATGACCTCGAAGGTGTCCCTGCTCGGATGCCGAGAAGGCTCCGGTTCTGAAGAGACTGAAATCCCTTTCCACACTGAGGGTGACGGCTCCAACGCCGATGTAGGAGCAGAGCTCACATGCGCCGTAGCTCCCAGAGGGAGAATGGGGTCGGACAAGGGTCTGATGCCACTGGCCCCCTCGGAGCCGACTAGGGAGTCTCGGCACCCAGACCGTTCCAAGGACGGTACCGAAGATTTTGTTGGTTTAGAAGCCTTCATGGGCGGAGTCTTTGCCAGTGAATCCTGTTTGAGTAATCCACGTAGGATTAACTTATTTTTACGCTCCTGCAGGACTCTTGGGCTGAAGGCATGACAAACCGAACAAGAGTCCTGCAAGTGCACGGCGCCGAGACAATAGACACAAGAAGTGTGACCATCTGTCAGAGACATCTTCTCACAGCATGAATCACACTTCTTGAATCCGGACACCTTGGTATCCTTGGACATGCTTAAAGAAGGGATACCAAACACAAAACACAACTATAACAAATTAAGTATAGTAACTATAAAACACACACAAAGTCACCACACCCAAAAACAGTCAAGGATACACAAGTAGACTAAACTAAGTAAATACTATTATATTATATATATTTTTTTAAGAAAAATAGGTTAGCCTCTAACTTAAACAGCTAGTTCAGAAAAGAGAGGGGGGGGGGACTCTTCAACTAAAACGAGTTTTCTGAAGGGATAGGGGAAGGTTTGAAAAAGAAAACTACAAATGTATATATATATATATATATATATATATATATATATATATATATATATATATATATATATATATATATAGAATAACTAGTATAAACAATCTACACTAACAAGCTATCAATTTTTATGAAAAATGATTAAATAATGAAAATATACAACCTGAGCCAGTAGACAACCTCGCAGCAGAAGCAGCAAATGAGATCTGGGTATCTAGCACCAGGCATCATGGGATATGGGGTGGCCTCGAGCCAGTATGCAGCTCTCGAGCTTTTGAAGATGGCCGAGTTGGAGCCGAGGATCGGCTCCGAACCCAACCAGCAAGAATGAAGGCGAGATGGACCACTTAACATCAGGACTTAGGAAGCAGCTTTGCTCCCACTCTGGTTATTTGGGCTTGAAGGAAATATCACAGCTCCCTGGGCCAAAGAGGGGCTACCAAAATGAGTTTGTCTCAACAATTACGGTCTTCTGAAGTACTTCACATATCAGTGGAATGATGCAAATATGTATGGGAAGGGCACATTTTCCAGGGTTATGAAATGCATTTACTGCCCATGCTTTCTTGCTTGGGAACTGCAAACAAAACAACTTGAGTGAAAAACAGGTCTGCCTCTGTCCATCTGCACTTTCTGGTTAGGTCCTGGGGATACTGATTTGGTCTCCACTCATAACAGCTTCATTGAGTCACTACTGCTCTGTTACACTGTTTAGGTCTGAACCACTGGATGGGAAATTGAAAATTCACCCCTGGTCTGACACCCAAGTATCTGATGGACAGAGTCCACAAATCATGTTATAACCAACAATCACTCCTACACAAATTTCTAAAATACATAACTTGTAGGACACATTTGGGTTGCATGTGTAGGCTTATAAGGGCCCTTGTGGTCATTAGCCTAGCATACACCTCTAAACCTATGATACACTGGAGAATTAACACATGGAGGAACATACATCAACCACTTACATTTAGGATACACAAAGTTGAAGGCTTACGTGCGTGGATACTTCCCTGCCAACCTGTATAGTTCTCTAGAGTGGGTCCCTCCTTGTCCATTTACATTGCACACAACAGTCATGCTGTCTGTAATCATCTTCAGGGCTACTGCCTGCCAGGTTTGTCTTATACGTCCTTAGGGCTAGGAGAAGGCTCATAATTTCCTTCAAATCGATATAGCTTTTAATTGTTCAAACATCCTGAGAGTCCTGTACCTTAAGTCTGTGTGGAGATCATGCCAGAGCCAAAGCATCTGTAATCAGAGTTTGTTTGCTATATGAGAATACAAAAGGTTATACCCTGATTCTTTAGTACAGGCTAGGACAACCAGATAAATTACTCCTTGATCAAGGAAATTAGATCCACAGTCAAGAGCACTGGGTGCCTTTGTTGTTCCAACAGGTTTACCAAGCAGCACCGGATTTTCCTCATGTGAATCCTTGTTATAGGAGCCATGGAAGAAGATGAAATGAAGCACAGAACATTGAGGGATATTCATGCTCATACTGTTGCTTTCACCATACTTGCTCAATATATGGTTCTTCATTTGTTAACTCTCCTGTTTTGTTTCTCCTATACTATGATTCCCTGGAAAATATTCTGATATTCTAGCGAAACTGTGGCGCAGCATATTGCAAGGTATTTCACTTTTCTCTGTGCATATACAGCAAGGAACTTAATACATTTAAGTGAGGGGAAGGTACAGGGCACTTGCCTGCCTGTGAAAATGTTGTTTGTTGTGCAATTTAGCTTTTAGAGGAACTGTGGTAACTGTGACTGACTGGTCTGGGATATTGACTGTTGGAAGCTGGCTGCATATAAGGGAAGGTACAATGCCTACATCTGGCTAATGTTTCAGAACTGGCTTGGGTGCAAGGCTTTGCCCCATGGTTGGAAGTGTGCTTTAGTGTCCAGAAGAGTTCCAAGGAAGCTATCCACTCTTCTAATAAATGAAGCTCGAACTGGGTATACTTGGAGAAAATCCTACAATGGAGAGGCAATGGATGGTGTATTCCATGGCTTTCTTCATTTCTTCCCTGAAGATTGCTTGGATAAGGCAATCATCAGTAGATGGAACCTCCTTGGGCTCTGAGGTGGCCATGCACTGGTGCTAAGCATCTGGCAAGTACTCTGGGCACTGTAGGCAGACCAAAGGGCAAGCAAGTAAAACCTGGTGGCATGATGCCCTGCTATGCACATGTGCTCTTTTTGTATGGTTCAGTGAAAGTTTGCATCCTATTAATGTAGTGTCACTAACAGAGCTTGTGGATAAATAAGAAGTAATGCTTGCAGAGTTAACATCTGAAACCTGTGAACTCTTACAAATAGGTTCAGCCTTGAGATCTAGAACAGGCTTCCAAAGGCCATCTCTCTCTTTGCAAACAGACAAAGCCTGAAATAAAACCCTTTCACTGTTTTTTTTGAAGGCAGACATTCTTGATGGGTCTTATCTGAAAGAGATGTTCCAAGACTAGTTACACTAATTTCTCCTACTCTTGGGGGAGGAGAGCCATTCCCAGGAAAACAAGGAAAGCACTGAATTTATCTCCTTAGCCCGTCTGTCTAATATTACTGAAAATTAATTTTCTTTAATGTCGGAAAGCCTCACACCCAAAACACAGGCTGAAGGGGCAAGGGTAAGGGAAGTGGGGGTATTGGGATCAGTCAGCACTGTTCACTTCCGTCTTAAAAGGGGGATCTTTTACCCCTTTCCATCTTGCTATTTGCTGTTGCCTCTGTCATTTAAACATGCTAGTTATTTTTAAAAGTTCCTTCTTCGTTTACACTGTATATAAAATAACCCAAGGCAGAACAAAGGCATTACTAAGTACAGTAGCTTTTATTGGACCTAGGGATGGTAACAGACTCCATGTCCTTACAGTTCTCATCTAATTTTATGAACATTTCTTGTAAGGTGGAACAAGATGCAAGTTCCTGTCTGGAGGAATACTCAGCACCTGCTCCTTAACACTGCATCAGTCAGAATTCGAGCAACGTATTCCTGAATTCCAAGTTACACATGCCTTCCAATTACTGCGACGCAAACTGCACCTCTGCTGTACGCAAGGTACTCAAATTTGACTGCATGCACATTTACCTCAGAAGTTGTTTGGGTAACCCTGGTCATTCTTGCCTTTGCGGCTTTATCTTAAGTCTTAAAATCGATCTACTTTAGCACATCTGCTTAATAGTGCTCCTGTTCCAAGGTGAATGAAGGACTTCTTGGTGTAAAGACAGATGTTTAATGTTAGTGAAAGGATGGACACACTCGTACACAAGGTTTTGGAATGCTCTTCTATGGCTTTACGTTCGGAACAAGACAGCCACACTGGTCAACATATTTTAATGGTTTTGACTGCATAGTATCTCAGACTTGAAGGGCAGAAACTTTGTGTAATCATGACACGGGGCAGCACTGCTAATAGGTTACTTAAAAACCTCCTCTTCTTTGGAACAAGACCTTAACAGTAAAGGTTACAGACGGTCACAAATTAGAAATGCTCAAGGTCACTTTCCAGGCTGACTGTTAAAAAACAGGAAAAGTCATGGTTATATTCAGACACCAACACTGCAAAGAGGGTTTCACTTGCTCTAAAACATTACAAGACATTTCTGGCATGACGTCTTGTACCTGCAAAAGGAAGGAGGAGGAGAATAATCATAGCATGTAGGCTACATTATTTTAATAAGATGCTTATTGGGGATCATCCGATACAATATTATATTCTCTTGGGCCAAGGCAGAAGCAAATTTAATCTTTTCACTTTTTTATATTATACAAAGGTACTGGAGGAGGACAGAAAGAAAGGCAATATGGAGTGGCCCTCAACACGGTTAAGCCCATGTTCCAATACCCGGACTACACTTCAGTATTAGAGATGGTAATGTACACATGAGATGACATCATTCAGGAAGAATTTAAACAAAGGATGTAATAGCTGCCCAGTCAATGGTACTATAAGTGAAATGTTAAGGATGTCAAGCATCTTAATGAAAAAAGTGCGAGATAGTTTTACCGATAACCAAAATGTTTAAACACTTTTACATGCTGGGCTTTCTTCTTCAAACTTTTCCTTATATTTGGGAATGAAACATCCCCAGGGATCAGGGCCTAGTTGTGAACTCCTGCAGTTTACTTTATAAATCACATCATCTGCTATTTTAATTAATTTTAATTTACTTATTTCATTTTTAACCATGTAACTAAACTGATGTGAACACACTGCTGAGCCACAGCCTTGGCCAAGAGGACAACAGTCTATGAGAAATATAGATATTATGATGTGGAATATTATGAAGTATGACTTGCTATTAAAGATCAGCATCCTCATTCAATAACAAAGTATTAACTTCTCAGAAAATAATGCTGAAGAACATTCTGTAATGCAGTGAGTGCTGCAGTATAAATAAAAGGGAATACTAGAGTTTATATAAATTCTACATAGTACAGAAATTTGAAAGAATATGGAATGTTGTGTAGCAGCACAAAGAAAGTAATACAAGGATTCTGAACCAAAATGGCCACCAGGTAGCGGCTCTCTTTTAATGACTTTCAGATGACACTAATATATGACAGGGATGGACCTACTGCAAATCCACAAGTCAACTGGTATTCAAAATGCCCATTCCAGACACCTCAACTTCTTTGATAATATAAACAGAATGGTCTGGTGGGACAGGTACATATCCCAAAGGATAACACTACTACAGAACTGACTCCCCATACAAGTAAAACAAAGCCCTTCTATGGCCATATTTAAGTGAAATTTGGATGAAAAATAAAAAATTTACCCTAGGACTAATCTCCAACCTTGTAATTGACAGAGGTAGTGCTTAAATGCCCAGACATACAGTAGGTACCTTTAATACACTGAAGGAGAGACCCAAACAAAATAATCCACTACAATGGCAAGGACAGTTAAACACCTTTGGAATAACGCAACTGAGTGACAAATGGGATGCATGGCTAGGCTTAAAATTTCCCATCAGAGTGATAAGTCTAGTACTCACCTATGAAAGTTTGATACTACTGGAATAAATAAGTCTGTATTTTTCTAGGACCTCTAGCACACTGAGTTTACATCATAAATAAAATTTGGGGTTTTGTGGGTAATATATCAACTTTCCAGTAATTGATATCAGCATAGAAAATTAATTTTTCCAAATCTTCTAGTCCAGAAATATCTGCAAAGAAGGAACATCAATAAATAACTACTTTGTTACAGGACATGGCCCTAAAAATTGACCCGAGAAAGCACACAGATCATTAGTGGAACCTTCAACCAAGCTAGAATCTTCTCCCACATTTAGAACTGCAAAGTACATATCTTACCTTGATAAAAAACAGATTCGAAAAACAGCCTGTTAAAATTCTCTTGTAAAAGTGAGTAACAACATAAGATTTAATAATTTTTTGACAAAAAACTATGGAAAAAAGGAAAAGCCTTCTGACCACTAGATTTTTCTTCTTCTTTCAGCTTTTCCTGGCTAGGGGTCACCACAGTGGATCATATGTCCGCTCATGATTGGCAGTGGAGTTTTATGGTGTCAAGTTGCCAGCCCGGCACCCACCCTTCCACTGAAGGCACACACGCACACACACACACCTAGGGCCAATTTAGTGTGTCCAATCCACTTGCAGCATGTCTTTGAGGATGTGGGAGGAAACCGGAGGACCTGGAGGAAACCCACACAACCACAGGGAGGACATACAGACTCCGCACAGAAGGCACCCCAGCCGAGAATCAAACCAGAGAACCTCTTGCTGTGAGGCAGCAATGCTAACCTCTGCACTACAGTGGCTGCCCACTAGATTAAGCATTCAAAAATTACAGTATCAAACACATATATTTTATCCTGCTTAACTAAAAATACTTCTGTCTCATGAAACAATGATCTTCAACACACTTGAAGAAACAGTTTCTTATATTCAAAATAACAATTACTAATAGGGAAGATATGAGCTGAAACCAGCCATACATAAAGTGACATGGTGATAATAACAAAGAATGTAGTCACAAAGAAAAACAAAAGCAAGTAGGAAATAAAACTAATGGAAAATCGAGTAGGAAAATTTACAGGCAACTGAGTTCATGTAATGCATACAGTATTGACTTAAACATGCCTTTATGAATGCAAATAGCACAGATGATTAAGGGTTTAAGCTGCATCCTGCAGTCAAGAGTAAAGGATTTTATTCCTTTCACCTCAAACTGCCTAGTGACAGTGTGTAAGTCACTTTAACCACTGTTCCTTCAACCCTGAGAAGGGACAATTGTGCAAATGTATACAATGAGTTTACTCAATTAACAAATAGACCAAATGACTAAAACAAAGCAAAAGGAACTAGTGAATAAAGTGCAATAAATATTCATTTTAAGTTACAAAGTATTTTTTCTGTTTTAGTCGCATGAACATAACATTTCTTGGATTAAGAAGGTAAGTCTAACAGATTTCATTTTGAAATTAGTGTTTTTTTATTTGTCTTACGCACACACTCGCGCGCACACATTGGCACCCACACTCACACTCACACTCACACACTCACTCTCTCCCTCACACACACACACACACTCACTCTCTCCCTCACACACACACACACACACTCTCTCCCTCACACACACACGCACTCACTCTCTCCCTCACACACACACGCACTCACTCTCCCTCACACACGCACACTCACTCTCCCTCACGCACGCACACTCACTCTCCCTCACGCACGCACACTCACTCTCCCTCACACACACGCACGCCCTCACACACACGCACGCCCTCACACACACTCTCACTCTCTCCCTCACACATACTCTCACTCTCTCCCTCACACATACTCTCACTCACATGCACGCACGCCTCACACACACACTCTCACACACGCCTCACACACACTCTTCACCTCACACACACTCTTCACTCTCTCCTCACACACACTCTTCACTCTCTCCCTCACACACACTCTTCACTCTCCTCACACACACTCTTCACTCTCTCCCTCACACACACTCTTCACTCTCTCCCTCACACACACTCTTCACTCTCTCCCTCACACACACTCTTCACTCTCTCCCTCACACACACTCTTCACTCTCTCCCTCACACACACTCTTCACTCTCTCCCTCACACACACTCTCACTCTCTCCCTCACACACACTCTCACTCTCTCCCTCACACACACTCTCACTCTCTCCCTCACACACACTCTCACTCTCTCCCTCACGCACACACTCACTCTCCCTCACGCACACACTCTCACTCTCCCTCACGCACACACTCTCACTCTCCCTCACGCACACACACTCACTCTCCCTCACACACACTCCACTCTCTCCCTCACACACACTCCACTCTCTCCCTCACACACACTCTTCACTCTCTCCCTCACACACACTCTTCACTCTCTCCCTCACACACACTCTTCACTCTCTCCCTCACACACACTCACACTCTCCCTCACACACACTCACACTCTCCCTCACACACACTCACACTCTCCTCACACACACACTCACTCTCTCTCACACTCACACACACTCTTCACTCTCTCCCTCACACACACTCACAGACGCGCACACACACTCACAGACGCGCACACACACTCACAGACGCGCACACACACTCACAGACGCACACACACTCACAGACGCACACACACACTCACAGACGCACACACACTCACAGACACACACACACTCTCAGACACACACACACACTCTCAGACACACACACTCTCAGACACACACACACACACTCTCAGACACACACACACACACACTCTCAGACACACACACACACTCTCAGACACACACACTCAGACATGCTCACAGACACGCACTCTCACAGACACGCACTCTCACAGACACGCACTCTCACAGACACGCACTCTCACAGACACGCACTCACAGACACGCACTCTCACAGACACGCACTCTCACAGACACGCACTCTCACAGACACGCACTCTCACAGACACGCACTCTCACAGACATACACACACTCACAGACATACACACACTCACAGACATACACACACTCACAGACATACACACACTCACAGACATACACACACACACAGACATACACACACACACACACACACACACACACACACACACACACACACACACACACACACACACACACTCACAGACACACACACAATATATTTTACTTCATAGATTGTTACCAGGCTAATGACCCGGGGGGTTCTAAGTCTAGACAAGTTTTCCCAAACAAATAATGGTGTCTTGCATCCAAACAGGTCATTGAGGATCAGGCATTTATAAGCAACCTCTGTCCATAAGGGTCACGTGTGCCAGGTCTGGTGTAAAATTCCTGTTCTCCATTCACTGATACAAGTTACATTTAAATTTGGCTAATAGATGAACTCAGCTTCATGTGAATGGGAAGCCGGTTCCATAGGAGGGGCAGTCTCTGGGAAACATCTCTCTCTCCAGCAAGTTCTACTTAAGCTACAGATAAAAAACAGGTCTCTAGGCCTTGTATCTCTGGTACTGTTAGCCTTCCAAATATGCAGGAGATTCATGTGTGTCCTGCTTGAAGGTTGAAGGTCTATTTTTTTTTTTTTTTTAGTTCTGCATGCAAACACTACCTCCAAGTGTTAATAGGAAACTCTTTGCAATCAATATAAAGGTATTTTCAATATAAATACTTATTTAGGCTGTTTTCATAAACTTTTTAATGTTTATTTAGAAATTACTTTCAGAGGACTGAGTTAATATACAAGCACAGCAATGACATAAGGAATGCTCTTCACTAGTGAATTTGTGGATATACAGTTCTGTATGCTGATTGAATAGACACAATAAACATGGGATAGTATGATTTGCAGACTTAGGAAATTTGTTTGTTTCTCATGGGCTACTACAGTTTGATTTTTTACAGGCCAAGGCATGTAGCATCACCCAGGATAGTGGAAGGATTATGTGAGCATTTGATCTAGGGGTCCATATTATGGAGCCTGAGCTTTGTTGTGAATAATGACCTGGTGACAATGGGGGGGGGGGGTGAAGATGTGGTCTCGTCCTTGTATGGCCTACTTATCTCAAAGGTTTGTTTCTGGTTTTATCCTTCAGAAAAAAATATGTTTGGTTAGGAATTGTGTCTTAATTTCTTTTTCTGATATGGAAGATGTCGTTTTTTTCCACAGGCTGGTCACAGTATTTTGATCTTCTGACATACACAATTGCCATGACTGACAAGTGTGAGAGTAAATAAAGCCAAGGCTCCTAGGGTAGGCTGTGAATATGCTTATCCATATTGCAAATGATGCTGTGAACCATAATTCTGAACTGCTTTTATCCTGCATTACATAAAATAAAATCAATACAAAGAAAAATAAGCTTATTAAACAGACAAGGTTCATTGCCCCAATATTATTACACAGACTGTGAAACTTGAAAAATAATATTCTAATTTCACAGGACACTAACAAATGGCAACAAGACAGTGACAATTACTAATGTATTGGACACAACAGTATACAGTATGTAGATATATGGAACAGAATACAGAGATCCTGAATTAATATATCAGTTCTTGAAACTGCATGTGCATAGATCTTTTGTCCAAAGGTAGTTAATGCTAAACCATTTCGAACAATTAAGGAGGAATTGCATTTACAAAGAATTGTGTAATGTGACTACAGTAGCTACCATGTACTTGTTATACTATGCATATGCATGCTGCACTGAACAGTACGGTCCTGAAGAAATACAAAGTACAGTTGTGTACATTTACCATAAATGTAGATGTAGGAGTGTATTCACTGTTGCAGTCATCATACTTGGGTTATCTGCCTGCACGTAGCCCTCAGTCGGTCCGAATACCAGAGACTTAGTATTTCTGCGTCAGATGCTGTCACTCCAGGACTGACGTCAGGGGTACAAAAACAGGCAGCCAAAGCCATTACATCAGTTTTTCTTGCCCCAAATGTCAGGAGCCCCCAAATAGGGAGCTAAGTTGTGGTGGGGAAAACACTACCAGTAAAAAGTAAATACCAATAACCATACCCATGAGTGGGGTGAGGAATAGCCATAAAGAGGAGAGAGAGAGAAACCAGGGGGGCTGGAAGGAGGGAAACCAGGACTGCAACAGTGAATACATTTCGAACATCTACATTTATGGTAAGTATACACAACTGTACTATGTTCTTCGTGTTTCAGTGTTGCAGTCATCACACTTGGGTGGATTCCCAAAGCTGAATATGGGTGGAGGCAGTCAAGAAGAGTAAGGGACGGCTAGGATGCCTTGCAGGACTGCAGTTGCAAAACCTGCCCTGGGTTTGGAAAATATAGGCAGGTGGTAATGCTTGGCAAAGGCGTGTACAGAACTCCAGGTAGCAGCTTCCAGGATGTCCCTGGTAGGGACTCCTCTGAGAAATGCTGTAGAGGTAGATGTTGCCCTACTGGGATGTGTTTTGACCCCCTGAGGTGTTGGTTTCCCATGGTGCTTGCAACAGAAATGGATGAAGTATGCTATCCATTTGGAAATTATTTGTTATGAAATGGCCTTGCCCTCTGCCCCGGTTGCAAAGCTGATTTAGTAACTGGCCAGATTTTTTGAAGGGCTTAGTCCTATCAAGATAGAATCTGAGCTGTCTGTGCACATCCGAGGAGTGCAGGATTCTTTCTGCTTTATTCTGAGGATTAGGGAAGCAGGTTGGCAAATGGATGGATTGGTTTAGAGCCACACCGGACACCACTTTAGGCATAAAGAAAGGGTTAGTCCTGAGGGAAACAGTACAGTTTTGTACCTACCATAAATGTAGATGTTCGAGTGCTAATACAGCTGCAGTCATAACAGATGGGTTCTCCTGCCGTCAGGCGGGTCCTCGGTCGGCCGAATTCCAAAGTCTAGGTCAGGCGTTGGTTGTCGTCGCTTCTTCCCTGACGTCAGTGTGACAGGGGTATAAAAGAACCAGCCAACGCCATTTTCTTCAGTTTTTCTTGCCCCAGATGTCAGGTGCCCCCAGAAGGAAGGCAATACATAAATTTATGTAATAATGCAATGCAATATAATCAAAAAACAGTAGTTGCAAGCAAATACACCATAAATGAATACCCCAATCAGGTTGTATGAGGAGGTGTTAGCCAATAGTCCTGTCCCAAGAGGGGAAGGAGGGAGGGAAACCTGGACTGCAGCTGTATTAGCACTCTAACATCTACATTTATGGTAGGTACAAAACTGTACTATGTTCATCGTGCATACAGCTGCAGTCATAACAGATGGGTAGAATCCCAAAGCTAAGAAAGGGGTGGTAGGCACTAGGTGGAACCAGGAGGAGCCAGAATGCCCTGCAAGACTGCAGTGGCAAAGCCCGCTCTAGATTTGGAGTATAGTGGAAGGTGGTAGTGCTTGGAGAAAGTATGCACAGAACTCCAAGTGGCTGCTTCCAAAATGTCTTTGGTAGGAACTCCTCTGAGAAAAGCTGCAGAGGTAGCCGTGGCCCTTGTGGAGTGAGATCTGATGCCTGTAGGCACAGTTTTGCCATGAAAAGAATAGCAAAAGCGTATGCAGTGGGCTATCCATTTTGAGATTGTCTGTTTGGAAATTGGCTTTCCTTGAGCCCCTATAGCATAGGACACAAAGAGCTGTTCTGATTTTCTGAAAGGCTTTGTTCTGTCCAAATAATAACGTAGTTGTCTGTGGATGTCCAAGGAATGTAGTAATCTCTCCCCTTTGTTTTGAGGATTAGGATAAAAGGTAGGTAAGTGTATTGCCTGATTCAAAGCTACCCTGGATATCACTTTTGGCATAAAGGACGGGTTGGTTCGTAAGGAAACTCTGTCCTGATGGAAGATGATAAAAGGCTGCACAGCCATGAGAGCTTGTAGCTCCGATACCCTACGAGCTGAGGTAATAGCCAGAAGGAAAGCTGTTTTCCAGGACAAATATTGCAAGTCTGATGAGGCGGCTGGCTCAAAAGGAGGCAAGGTCAGTTTTTCTAGGATGAAATTGAGATCCCAAGCAGGTATTGGTCGTTTCCTTGGGGGGTTTAGATTCTTAGCCCCTCTGAGGAACTGTCTTAAGAGGGGGTGAGAGAATAAGGGTGGATCAGTGTTGTATTCTGCAGAAATGGCTGAGGCATGGATTTTGATGGAGGAGAATGAAAGTCCACTGCTTAGCAGCTCAGCTAGATACTGTAATATTTGAGGTTAATTCAGTTGTCCAGGATCCTGACCCTTTTTCTCATTCCAGACACAAAACCGTTTCCATTTTGCGGAGTAAGCTTTTCTAGTAGATGGCCTTCTGGCCTCCAAAATGACATCCTGCACCTCCTTGGAGAGTAGGGTCTGTTGTGATGCTAAGGAATCTTCCATGCAGCTAGATTGAGTGTTTTTAGCTGACTGTGAAGAGTTTTGAAGCTGTGCTGAGTCAGAAGAAGAGGCATTAGAGGCAGGGTCCATGGTGGGGAATGCGTCAGGCTCCTCAGGAGTGGGTACCAGTGTTGTCTTGGCCAGTCTGGAGCAATGAGAATCATCTTTGGTCTGTCTGCTCTGGTTTTTAATAGAACTTTGGGCAGCAGAGGAAGAGGTGGGAAGGCATAAACTGTCATTGATGTCCAACTGAAAGAGAGAGCGTCCACTCTCCAGGCCTTTGGATGAAAAATCCTTGAGCAGAATTTTGTCATTTGGGGATTTTTGTGGGAGGCAAAGAGATCTATGCCTGGCCTTCCCCATGCTTGAATTATCTCTGTAAAAACTTGAGGATGCAACTTCCATTCGTGTGGATCTGTCATATTTCTGCTTGGGTTGTCTGCCAGCGTGTTTTCCTTGCCTGGCAAGTACTGTGCTTGTAGTTCAATTTGTAAGTCCAGGGCCATGTTCCAAAGTGATATGGCCAGTCTGCATAGGGGGTATGAATGGGTTCCTCCCTGTTTGTTTATGTACCACATTACTGTGGTGTTGTCCGTTCTTATCAGTAGCTGACCTGGTTGCAGAAGGTCTTTGAAAGCTATAATAGCATTTATTACTGCTAGCATTTCCTTTTGATTGATGTGAAGGTGCTTTTCTTTTTGGGACCATTTGCCCTGAATGCACCGATCTGTCATGTGCGCCCCCCAGGCGTAGTCCGAGGCGTCTGTTGTGATGACTTGATTTGCTTGAGGCTTGCTGAATGGGAGACCTGTGTTTGTTTGGCATGCTTGAGCCCACCACAGAAATTCCTTTTGAAGACATGGAATTAGTGGTATTATTGTTTCCAAACTGTGGCTGTGTTGAGACCATAGGTTTTTCAGGTACATTGAAGTTTCCTCATATGCAGCTTTGCACATGGGATTAGTAAGATGCAAGATGCCATGAATCCCAGAGCCTGCAGGATTTTCCTTGCAGTTAGCCTGGTGCAATTTGCTAGTGTTCTGAAGTATTGAGTTAGCTGCCCCTGCTTCTCTGGCGTGAGGTAGGCCATCTGGGTGTTTGTGTCCAAGATGGCACCCAGGAAAATTATTTTCCGAGAGGGTATTAGCCTTGATTTCTTTTTGTTGACTGTGTATCCCAGAGAGTTCAACAACATTATTACATAAGCCAGATGTTTCAGAAGAATGTGCTTGCTGTCCGCTTGGATCAGGCAGTCGTCCAAATAGGGGTATATTTGTATCCCTTGAAGTCTGCAGTAGGCAATTACTGATGCCAGGCATTTCGTGAATACTCTGGGTGCAGTAGATAAGCCAAAGGGCAATGCAGAGAATTGATAATGGGTTGAACCTGCAAGAAATCTGAGGTATCTTCTGCAATTTTGTCTGATTGGGACATGCAGGTATGCCTCCTTGAGGTCCAATGTTACCAGCCAAGACTCCTTGCCCAGCATGGGAAGAAGCTGCTGTAGAGTGAGCATCTTGAATTTTGGTACGAGTAGAAATGTGTTTAGGATGGATAGGTCCAAAATAGGTCTCCAATCTTTTCCCTTCCTTGGTACCAGGAATAGTCTGGAATAAAAACCTTGACCTTGTTCGTGCGTAGGTACCTCTTGAATAGCTTTCATGTCTATGAAATCTGAAATTTGTCTTTGTGCCTCTGCCCTTTGATTGTGTGGCAGGTTTGGCATGCCTTTCATTTTTGGCAGGGTATGAAAATGGAATCTGTAGCCTCTGTTTATGTCCTGGATCCATTTGTCTTTTGTGACAATATGCCAATTTTTTGAAAATAATGCCAGTTTTCCGCCTAAGGGTGCTGCCATTTGAGTCTTGCTTGGCATGCAAAGGGGAAAGTCATTGGGCTTGCTTTCTGAATGGTTGCGAGTTATCCTCACCACCTCTTTGTGTAGGAGCGTGCCATTGTCTACCTCTAAACGATCCTTGGGATTGCCCTCTGCCCCTCAGGCGCCTGTATCTACCTCTTTGGGGTCTGTCCGTGGTTGGAAAGGACCAATTTTTGGAAGGCCAATTTCTACTGAAACATGGGGGTTGTACCTGTAGAAAATCTTTTACTGTTTGCATTGATTTAGCTTTTTCCTCCATTTTCCTTAATACCTCATCAGCATTAGCACCAAATACATCCTTTTGCAGAGGGGCATCTAGTAATTTAGCTTTGACATGATCTGGTAAGGTTTGTTCCTTGAGCCAGGCATGTCTACATATGACTGATCCTGTAACAGCAGCTCTACATGAGGCCTCTAGAGCATCAAAACCACATTGCAAGGTATGTTTACCCACTTGTTCTGCACTATGCATCAAATCCTGCAACTCCTTCAAGTCTGGTTGTTCAGGTTGTGACATTTTACTTCTCAATTGTGATAACAAAAACTGTTGGTACTTTAGCATATGGAACTGACAGTTTAATGCCCTCATGGTTCAGGTGGCCGAGGTATATACCTTTTTCCCCCACCTTTCTAAGGATCTGGAATCTCTCTCGGAAGGTAATGGATTTTTAGCAGTGGAGGCCTTAATTCCCTTGGGGCCCTGTGAGATGGTTTCTGGATCAACAGCATGGCTTTTGTATAGAAATTGGTGTGAGTCAGGAACCCTGTAGTACCGGTCAGGCTTGACTGGGGCTGGAGGTAGAGAATCCGGGTTAAGGCAGGCCTCCGAGTACACATCATCTAGTATGTCCAAGACAGGGGGTATAGCCAGAGGCCTGTGCTGAGGTAGCAAGAGAAATTCCCTAAGCCTTTTCTTGGAATCTGAATAATCTTGGCCTTCCCAGTGGAAGTGTTCCCTTAAGGTATGCAAAGTTTCCCCAAATGAGTAATCCTCTGGGGGGGGGGATACAGAGGGAATGGACTCCTCTGCATCAGAGTCTTCAAAAGGGGAGTAAGAATGTTCCTGTACATCAGAGTGCTCTGATATAATGGAGCCCTGATCAGAGGAGGGGGATTCTTCCTCCACTCTGGGCCTTTTGTCCGGGGGGATTGAGAACCCCTGATAAGAGTAATTAAATCCTCAGCCATTTTAAGCATCTGTTTTTTAGGCATGGGGCCTGGGGATGGGCCCTGTGTAGCTTGTCTCTTAGAATGCATGGCTGCTTTAGACTTAGTGAAAGCCTTGATGGAAAAGGAAGAGGAAGGTCTGAAGACACCTTGAGAGGAGGTAGACCTGTCCACAATTTGTGATTCACCGCCAAGAGTGGCTTCGGTATCTGTAGTCGGGGTGTGGGCCGAGGACCCTGTGACCTCGGGCACAGGAGACACCGCCAAAGAAGTGTCGTCGGTAGTCAGGGGCTGCGTAGGTGCCTCGCTGAGAACCGGACCACGTGTAGTCAGCTTTGGCGTGGTGTCGGTAGAGGCCGCGGACCTCGTCTGTCGGTCCTTATCTTTGCGCTTTTTAGACAAAACTGGAGTCGGAGTATCAGACGACATAATATAGTTAAATGTTTTGCCAAAATAATGCTGGGCGAACTCCGCCCGACGCTTAATGGTGTGTTTGTTGAATGTAGCACAAAAGCGACAGACCGAGACGTCGTGGTCTGGGCCTAAACAATGAATACAGAGGGAATGGAAATCCTTATGCGGTATTTGCTTCCCACATGAAATACAATTATTAACTTTGTCTGACATCGGTCTGAGGCAAGAAAAGTTTCCCCAGCGGGGTACTTAGCTTTCAAGAAGACTTCAGTTGCAAAATTTTCGTAATTTCAGGAGCTGGCCAACCGGCACTTGCGAACTGCTTCTGCTTCGGGCACCGCGCGGCAAGAAAGACTGAAGAAAATGGCGTTGGCTGGTTCTTTTATACCCCTGTCACACTGACGTCAGGGAAGAAGCGACGACAACCGACGTCGGACCTAGATTTTGGAATTCGGTCGACC
This sequence comes from Protopterus annectens, assembly GCF_019279795.1. Taxonomy (NCBI): domain Eukaryota; kingdom Metazoa; phylum Chordata; order Ceratodontiformes; family Protopteridae; genus Protopterus; species Protopterus annectens. Next base: position 578,133,373 of record NC_056751.1, on the reverse strand, counting down.
GAGGACCCGCCTGACGGCAGGAGAACCCATCTGTTATGACTGCAGCTGTATGCAAGATGAACATCCTGTCAGCATGAAAAATAATGAAGGGTCCCACAGCCATGAGTGCTAGTAGCTCAGATAGTCTTCTTAGCTGTAGTGATGGCCAGAAGCAAGGCTGTTTTCCAGGAGAGGAATATTAACTCTGCTGATGCTGCAGGTTCAAAGGGGGAAAGCTTGAGCTTTTCCAGTACAAAGTTAAGGTCCCAAGCAGGGATGGGTGCTCCCCTTGGCGGCCTTAAGTTGTTTGCCCCTCTCAGGAACGGTTTGATAAGAGGGTGTGAGAATTGAGGTGGCTCAGTGTTGTAATGAGCTGAAATGGCTGAGGCATGTATCTTAATGGAGGAGAAGGACAGTCCTTTTAGGAGTAGATCTGCTAAGCAATCCAGGATTAGAGGCAGGGAGGGCAGAGTTGTGTCCTCTCCTTTAGACTGAATCCAGGAGCAGTACCTCTTCCACTTATCAGCATAGGATTTGCTTGTAATGGGTCTCCTGGCTTCAAGAATGATGTCCAGCACCTGTTTGCTTAGGGTTGTTGGGGGAGAATTCAAGGTATAAGACAGGCTGCAAGATTTAGGGTTTGCAGTTGCTGATGCAAAATCTGTCCCTCCTGCTGAGAGAGCAGGGTTGGGTTCTGGTGTAGGTGCCAGGGTGGCACTGGTGACAGGCTGCACAGGGGTGGGTACCACTGCTGGCGTAGCCAGTCCGGCACAATCAGAATTGTCCTTGGTCTGTCCTGTCTTATCTTGAGTAATACTCTTGAGAGAAGAGGCAGAGGGGGAAAGGCATAGACTGAGAGATTTACCCACTGAAAGGATAGGGCATCCCTTTCCAGGCCCTGCTGTGAGGGTTCCTGGTGCAGAATTTGCTGAGCTGGTGGTTGTAGGGTGAGGAAAAGAGTTCCACCTCTGGGGTACCCCATTTCTGAATCAGAAGGTTGAAGGTGTTGGGCTCTAATTGCCACTCATGTGGGTCTAGGAAATTTCTGCTCAAGTCGTCTGCCAGTGAGTTTGCTTGCTTGGCAGGAATTGAGCCTGCAGATGGACTTGTATGTCCAAGGCTGTGTTGCACAGGGCCATGGCTAACCTGCAGAGTGGGTAAAGTGGTTCCCCCCTCGCTTGTTGATGTACCACATAACTGTGGTGTTGTCTGTTTTTATTAGAAGTTGCCCTGGAAAGAGTAGGGATCTGAAAGCTGTCAGGGCATTGTGCACAGCTAGCATCTCTTTTTGGTTGATGTGCAGATGAATTTGACTTGGGCTCCAGTGGCCTTGAATGCATTTTCTGTCCATGTGTGCTCCCCAGGCACAGTCTGATGCATCTGTGGTTAGGGTCTGGGCGGCATGGGGTAGAGTAAAGAGCAGTCCCTTGTTGTGGTTGTATGCTTCTGCCCACCAAAGGAACTCTTTCCTTAGACAGGGTATGACAGGAATGACTGTTTCCAGGTCCTGAGAATGTTGGCACCAAAGACTTTTTAACTACCACTGAAGTTTCCTCATATGCAGTCTTGCATATGGAATTAGCAGTACACATGAGGCCATGAACCTTAGGGCCTGCAGTATTTTTCTTGCGGATAGCTGGATTCTGGTGGCCATTTGTTTGAAGTAGGCTGTCAGACTTATTTTTCTGAATTAAGGAATGCCATCTGGGGTGTTGTGTCCAAGCTTGCTCCTAGGAATACAATCTTTTGACTGGGTACCGGTTTTGATTTCTTTTCGTTGATGGTGTACCCCAAGTAAGTGAGAAGGTTTTTCATGAATGTCAGGTGCTGCAACAGCAATTCCTGACTGTCCCCCTGAATCAGGCAGTCGTCAAAGTACGGATACATTTGGATATTTCTCTGCCTGCAGTATGCAATGGCTGGAGCCAGGCATTTTGTGAATACTCTGGGCGCAGTGGATAAGCCAAAGGGAAGTGCAGAGAAATGATAATGCAGAGATCCAGCCCTGAAACGTAGATATTTCCTGCATGACTCCCTTATGGGGACGTGCAGACAGGCTTCTTTTAAGTCTAGGGTGACTAACCAGGCATCCTTGGCTAGCATAGGAGGGAGCTGTTGTAGGGTAAGCATTTTGACTTATGGTACCACCAGGAAGGTGCTGAGAATTGAAAGATCCAGGACTGGGCGCCAAGAGCCCTCTTTTCTGGGTACCAGGAAGAGTCTGGAGTAGAATCCTTGACCTCTCTGTTCTACTGAAACTGGCTAATGGGCTGAATAGCTCTGATATTGAGCAGGGAAAGAACTTTGAGCCCCTGCCCACTGGTTTGGTGGAAGGTCTGGGAACCCTCTTGGGGTTGGCAGTGAGTAGAAATAACATTTGTACCCCTGGGATACAATGTTGAGGACCCATCGGTCTTGTGTGATGGACATCCAGTTTTTTGCATGAAGGGCAAGTTTTCCTCCTAGGGGCCAAGCAATTGGGCAGGGCTGGGAAGAGGGGTAAAGAAGTCATTGTGAGTTTTTTCTGTATGGAGGTTGCTTACCACTCCCTGCTTTAGGGGTGGGGGCACTCCATTGCTTAGATCTCTGCATACCCTGAGACTGTAGTCTGGGTGGTCTGTTTCCCCTGGGTCTGGTTTGAGAAGGCCTGGAGGGGGCTGGAAAGGACCAGTGTTTGGAAGGGCAATGCCTACTGAATCTAGGGGGGTTGCACTTGTAAGAACTCTTTAACAGTCTGCAAAGACTTGGCTTTTTCTTCCATCTTTTTAAGAGCTTATTCTGCTTTGGTGCCAAAGTTCAAAGGAGCGTCTAGTAACTTTGATTTGACATGGTCTGGCAAAGTCTGCTCTTTGAGCCAAGCACTTAGCACGGATATAAATAGGACGTGCTGGAGGGATAGATTTATCACTCAGAGACTCCCTATGCTGTGGAATAAAATCCCGGTCCATGTGAGGCAGAGAACCTCGCTGGCTCTGTTCAAGAGAAATCTTGACCTGTGGATGGGAGATCGTAGGTTTATCCCGGGAATCATCTCTGTGTCACTGCTGGACAGAGGCACAACAAACTAATGGGCACAGTATTTTTTCATATAAGGGGTGGCGTAAGCCACAAAACTTTGGGCTAGGCTTATAAATGCCTTAGGGCATATAGCCTAGTATAAACCTATGAACCTATGTCTTCTTAATACACAGCCAGTGACTGCTGCCCGGAAAGATGCTTCTAGGGTGTCAAAGCCACACTGCAAAGTATGCTTGTTGACTTGGCTTGCAGAGTGCATAAGCTCCTGCAATTCCTTATTTTCTGAACAGTCTGCAAAGGTTGTCACTTTTTGTTTAATAAGTTCCATAATATATTGCTGGTACTTCAGCATGTGAAACTGACAATTCACTGCCCTAATAGCAAGAGTTGCAGAGGTATATACCTTCTTACCCCATCTGTCCAAAGCTCTGGAATCCCTGTCTGAAGGGATGGGATTCTTGGCTGTAGTAGCCTTGATACCTTTAGGCCCCTGGAAAATGATCTCTGGGTCAGTAGTAGGATTCTTAAAAAGAAATTTGTGAGTGTCAGGTACTCTGTAGTAACGGTCTGGTTTCCTAGGGGCAGGAGGTAAAGTATCAGGAGTAAGACTGGATTCCATAAAATCATCAACAACAACATTCAGGACAGGGGGTATTGCTAAAGGCCTGTGCTGAGGCAACTAAGAATTCTCGGAGTCTCTTTTTGGACTGAGGATAGTCTTGTCATTCCTAGTGTTAATGCTATCAAAGTATGCAAGGTTTCATCAAAAGAAAAATCCTCTGGAGAGGAGGCAGAGGGAATGGATTCCTCTGCATCTGAATCCTCTTAACAGATAAGGGCATGTCTTGATAATCAGAAACCTCAGAGTTGTCAGACTCCTGGTCTGTGGAAGCTGCAGAGGGCTGGTCTCTTTTCTTCTTAGCAGGGAAGGCTGACTTCCCCTAATCAGTGTGATAAGGTCTTCTGCCATTCTAAGCATTTGTCTTTGGGGCATGGGGGCAGGTGCATGCGCTTTGGTCATCGGTTTTCTAGGCATAGTGCGTACTCTTGGCCTAAGAAACTCGGTAGTTTTAGATAAAAATGAGGTCATCGGTTTGAGTCTAACATCGGTTGAGTGAAGAACTGCCTCAGAAGATGGTGCCTGCTCAGCGGCTCCAGACCCATCCAAGGTAGAGACATCCAGAGGTTCCATAGTCATAGAAGCATCTCGTGGCACACCAGACTCCAAAAGGGTCTCAGTAGAGGCCTGCGAATCCACAGAAGCGGGCATCAGGGGCTGCGAAAACTCCTCACTGAGAACCGGCGAACTGGTGATGAGCTTAACGGAAGCGTCGTCGGCAGCTTTGGACTTATGCATGCTGTCTCTGTCCTTATCCTTATGTTTTTTTGGAAGATCGGTAGTCGGATGGCATACCAAAGCCATTTCAGAATACAGAGCTCGAGAGCAAAATAATCTAGTGACAAAGAGAGCCTGACAACGAATGGTTCGGGCGTTGAACAAGGCACAAAACCGAAAACGAGGTACGCCGTGGTCTGGGCCTAAACAGGTGACACAGTAAGAATGAAAATCTCTGTGAAGTATTTGCTTTCCACAGGCAAGACCATTGTTAACTTTTTCTGACATCAGTTAGAGCAAGAATAGATGATCCTCAACGGGGTACTTAGCTTTAGAAGACTTCAGGATTATTCAATTCGTAAACGAAATTCAGGTAGCGGCTGACTGGCACTTGCGAACTGCTTCTGCTTCGGGCTCCTCGGCAAGAAAGACTGGTGTAATGGTGTCAGCTGCCTGTTTTTATACCCCTGACAACCCGACATCAGTCCTGGAGTGACAGCATCTGACACAGAAATACTAAGTCTCTGGTATTCGGGCCGACTGAGGGCTACCTGCAGGCAGATAACCCAAGTGTGATGACTGCAACAGTGAAACACGAAGAAGATCGTTCAATTCTCTAAGACCTAAAAACATACAGGGGAAAAACAAATACTTGGTAATGTTTTTATAGTGCAAATATGTTATGTTGTTATATTCTATCTATAACATATTAAATGTAACACTGAATATTTTTGTTACAGAATGTTGTGCATCAAACACTTGCCTGACATGCATTTGCCATGAAATTTTTGTTGGTTAAAAGGTACTGGTTAGCTAGGCAACCTCTTAATATGTACAAATGTTGGGTACGATACCCTTTTGGAGAAAGATCATTATTAATGAAGTAAGGCAACAGCACAATACAGCTAATAATGTGATTTATCCAAATCAAGATTTATTGGAAACACAGTCATCATCAACATGTTTACTTGATTTTACCAAGCTATTACACTTATTATTCTTTTAAGGAACTACAGATCATAACCAGAATGTCAGTAACATGGAACATTTTCTTACAGTGCTGCCAAATGTAAATACTACAGTTTACTACAAAGTTAGAATGCTTGCAAGTACAGCAGACTCCCTGTTATCCGGGTTCGCTTTAACTGGACTCCATTTTAACTGGCTTCAATGATTAAGAATTTAAAAAATAAATAAAAATAAAAATTCCGCTAGCAAGTGCAGAATTTGTTTAAGGAGGGCCATGCTTATGAACTAGGTGTGTGTGTGTGTGTGTGTGTGAACTAGGTGTGTGTGTGTGTGTGTGTGTGTGTGTGTGTGTGTGTGTGTGTGTGTGTTAACGTACCTCTTAAATGTCCAGATTTAGCCTCATAGCTTTGGTCTGTTTCTCATAAAATTTGGGGTTTTCTGGCAAATCATGGCGGATTGAAGTTGCTAAATAATGACATACGCAGTTATTCTCATACCATTTGTTTCTTTCTGAAATCTTATTTACAACACCTTGATGGTGATGCTTTCTGAACACACAGTTTATAATAACTTGATAGTCTTCTGGCCAAGATAGTCATACCTATATAAAAGTTAAATAAAAAAAGAAGTTGTGTACTCACCATAACGTACCATCTGTGTTGTTGCCTCTCATTTGCTCTTCAACCTATGAGTTTCAAGTCCGACTCGGCCGCATACCAAAGCTTCAGGCTCCCATATTCAAGGTCCTCCCCTACTTATAATGCTCCTCTCCTCCAAATCCCTCAGATCGAGTTTGCTGTATCACGTTATATCATCACATAATAAAGAGAGAAAGAAATATTTAGTAACAATAGGAAAAGTCACGAAGGAGTACTTCAGGAGCTCAAACAAAAAGTATTTGTCCAAACAAACAATATTCCGTCAGGTCCTTCCAAGGACAGGGGGATGGAGGGAGGTAAGGTAGAAGAGCAAATGAGAGGCAACAACACAAATGGAATGTTATGGTGAGTAAATAACTTCTTTAGCTGATGTTGTTGCCTTTATTTGCTCTTCAACCTATGGGACAAAGTCCCCAGCTACAAAGAACTTGGGTGGCCCTTAAGGAAGGATATTCTGGAGCACAGCAGAACCAAAGAAGGTCCTGTTGCTGGAAATAAAGTCTAGTTTGTAATGTGAAATAAAGGTATGATGGTTTGACCAAGTAGCTGCAGCACAAATTTCATCGGGGGGAAGCTTCGACTAGAAGACTGAAGAAGTGGAAACAGATCTAGTAGAATGGGCTCTAATGTGACATGGTAAGGGGATGCCCTTAATAGAATATGTAAGTTTAATGCAACTGGTAATCCAATGAGCCAGAATAACCCTGGAAACTGGTTTACTCAGCCTGGGCTTGGAAAAAAATAAGTTATGTCCTTACCATAACGTTCCATGTGAGTTGTTCATCTCGCCTTTTGTTCTTACACGTGGGTTCGGAGCCGATCCCTCGGCTCTGAGTCGGCCGCTTTTCAAGCTCAAACTCTCAGAGAAGCTCGAGACCCAGTATATATCCCATGATGCTCTACTGTAAACCCCAGATCTAGTACGCTGCACCCGAAGACGGCCTAAAAAAATAAGCACTGCAGTACCTACCTATCTAGATACCTATACATCTGCAGAAAGGAAAAAACAGTCCGTCTTAAGAAGACAGGCTGACAAGACCAACCAATCCACCAAGGCAGCCATCTTTCTCACCAGGAGGGGGAAGGTGAGAGGGAATGTAAGAACAAAAGGTGAGGTGAACAACTCACATGGAACGTTATGGTAAGGACATAACTTCTTTATGTGAAGTTGTTCTATCTCGCCATTTTGTTCTTACACGTGGGTAGCGTCCCAAGCACCCTAATCCTGGGTGGCTCAAGGGAGGACATTCCTGAGCAAGTGGAACCAAAGGAAGCCCTGTCCACTTTGTAATGAGTGATAAACATGTGAGGTTTGGACCAAGTAGCAGCTGCACAGATGATATCCAAAGGTAAACAAGCTGCATGAGCTAATGACTTAGAAACAGCCCGGGTAGAATGGGCTTTGACATTAGTCGGTAATGGCTGGTTAGTGGAGGAATAAATGAATTTAATGCAATCAGAAAGTCACTTAGATAATGTGATTTTTGATACTGCAGAAAGTACAGTTTTGTACCTACCATAAATGTAGATGTTCGAGTGTTCACCCTGCTGCAGTCATCACACTAGGGTTATCCTGTCGTCAGGCGGTCCCGCAGTCGGCCGGAATTCCAAAGTCTTGGTCCGGTGTCGGTTGCTGTCGTCTCTTCCTTGATGTCAGTGCGCCAGGGGTATATATAATGCAACAGACGCCATTTTCTTCAGTTTTTCTTGCCCCAGATGTCAGGTGCCCCCAAAAAGGTGGTCAAGAATTAGTACCAAAAGGAGTAACCACTGCACAAACACAAAATCCCTTCAGCTATAAGCAAATACATCAGTAAGGCATAGAAGAGATTTAGCCAGTAGATTAGAGGGGATGGAGGGGGGGTAACCTGGCTGCAGCAGGGTGAACACTCGAACATCTACATTTATGGTAGGTACAAAACTGTACTATGTTCATCGTGTTACCCTGCTGCAGTCATCACACTTGGGTTGAATCCCAAAGCTAAGGTAGGGGGGAGGTATCAAAGAGGGTTAGTGGAGGCTATAAGGCCCTGCAGAACTGCAGTGGCGAAGCCTTCCCTGGACTTTGAGTAAAGAGGCAAGTGATAGTGTTTGGTAAAGGTGTGTACTGAACTGCAAGTTGCAGCTTCTAAAATTTCCTTGGTTGGAACCCCCCTGAGAAAGGCTATAGAGGTAGCTGTTGCCCTGGTAGAATGGGATCTAATGGTAGCAGAAACTGATTTCCCATGATGGGTATAGCAGAAACGTATGCAATGACCTATCCATTTAGAAATGGTTTGCTTTGATATGGCCTTCCCTTGAGAAGCTGTAACATAGGATACAAAGAGCTGGTCAGATTTTCTGAAAGCCTTAGTTTTGTCCAAATAGTAACGAAGCTGCCTGTGAATGTCCAAGGAATGCAGGAGTCTCTCACCTTTGTTCTGTGGATTGGGGAAGAAGGTGGTAAGTGGATGGTTTGATATAAAGCTACACTGGAAACCACCTTAGGCATAAAGGAAGGATTAGTTCGTAGAGAAACTCTGTCTTGACGAAAAATGAGGAAAGGTTCCACTGCCATTAGTGCCTGTAGCTCTGAGACTCTTCTAGCTGACGTTATTGCTAGGAGCAGGGCAGTCTTCCATGACAGGAACTGTAGATCTGCAGAGAAAGCTGGTTCAAAGGGAGGTAGCGTTAGTTTTTACAGAACAAAATTGAGGTCCCATGTTGGTGTAGGAGCTCTCCTGGGTGGTCTAATGTTTTTTGCCCCTCTGAGGAACTGCCTTAGAAGAGGATGTGAAAATAAAGGTGGATCCCTGTTGTAGTGAGATGAAATAGCTGAAGCATGGATTTTAATTGAGGAAAAGGAAAGTCCTTTGTGCAGCATCTCAGTTAAATACCGTAGAATGTGAGGCATGTGAGGCTGAATTGTGTCCTGGCCTTTAGCTTGGTTCCAGGCACAAAACCTTTTCCATTTGCCCGAATAAGCCTTCCTGGTGCTTGGCCTCCTGGCTTCCAGAATAACATCTAGAACTGCTTGTGAAAGGGGAGCTGGTTGGATGTTTAGATGATTTGCCATGCAGCCAGGTTTAAAGTTTTGAGCTGGCTGTGAAGAATCTGATTGCTTTGTTGTGTGAGCAAATGGGGGATTTGAGGCAATATCCATGGTGGACTGTGGGCCATATTTTTCAATAGCGGATACCAGTGCTGGCGTGGCCAGTCTGGGGCTATGATAATCAGTCGTGGTCTCTCCTTTTTGACTTTCAAAAGAACCTTTGTGAGGAGAGGCAATGGAGGGAAGGCATATACTGTCAGGTTTTTCCAAATGAAAGAGAGTCCACTTTCCAAGCTTGATGGTGAAATGTCCTTGTACAAAATTTTGTCAGTTGACAGTTTTGAGGACTAGCAAACAGGTCTATGTCTGGAAGGCCCCATTTTTGAGTTATCATTGCAAATATTTGTGGATCTAATTTCCACTCGTGGGGATCCTTGATGTTTCTGCTGAGGTAGTCTGCCAATGTGTTCTTCTGTCCTGGCAGGAATTGAGCTTGTAACTGGACTTGGTAAGCCAGAGCTGTGTTCCATAAGGTCATTGCTTGCCTGCATAGAGGGTAAGAATGTGTACCCCCTTGTTTGTTTATGTACCACATTACTGTGGTGTTGTCCGTCTTTATTGCAAGTTGTCCTGGATGTAATAGATCCTTGAAGGCTGTCAGAGCTTTCTGTACAGCTAGCATCTCTTTTTGATTTATGTGCAGATTTCTTTGATCTGCAGTCCATAGGCCTTGAATGCATTGTCCTGCCATGTGTGCCCCCCAGGCGTAGTCTGAAGCGTCTGTTGAGATAGTTTGACTGGCTGGGGGCAAGGTGAAAGGCTGACCCTTGTTGAGGTGACATGCCTGTGACCACTACAGAAATTCCTGTTGTAGGCAGGGAATGAGAGATATCATTGTGTCCAAGCTGTGGCTGTGTTGAGACCATACGCTTTTTAGGTACCACTGTAATTTCCTCATATGCAGCTTTGCAAATGGTATTATTAGTATGCAAGATGCCATGAAGCCCAAAGCCTGCAGAATTTTTCTTGCAGTTAATTGGGTCTTTATTGCCATTGTCTTGAAATATTGAGTCAGTTGTAGTTGCTTGTCTGGCGTAAGATAAGCCTTCTGGGCCGTTGTATTCAAGCTGGCACCCAGGAATGTCATTTTTTGTGAGGGTACTAGTTCTGACTTCTTTTCGTTTACTGTGTACCCCAGGCAGTTTAGTAGATGCTTTACAAAGGCCAGATGATGTAAGAGAATGTCTTTGCTTTCTGCTTGGATGAGGCTGTCGTCCAGGTATGGATATATTTGAATTCCTCTTTGTCTGTAGTATGCAATTACTGGTGCCAGGCATTTTGTGAAAACTCTGGGCGCAGTAGACAAGTCAAAGGGCAGTGCAGAGAATTGGTAATGGGTTGAACCTGCAATGAAACGGAGGCATCTTCTGCAATTTTGTCTGATAGGGACATGCAGGTATGCCTCCTTGAGGTCCAACGTTACAAGCCATGCTTCCTTGCCCAACATGGGAAGTAGCTGCTGTAGTGTTAGCATCTTGAATTTGGGTACTTGTAAGTAAGTGTTTAGAATTGAAAGGTCCAGAATTGGTCTCCAGGCATTGTCCTTTCTGGGCACTAGAAAGAGTCTTGAGTAAAATCCTTGGCCTTGCTCTCGAGTAGGTACCAGTTGAATGGCTCTCATGTCCATGAGAGCTGTAATTTGCTTTTGTGCCTCTGCCCATTGATTTTGTGGCAGGTTTGGCATTCCTATTTTCATTGGCAAGGTGTGAAAGTGGAATCTGTATCCTCGTAAAATTATGTCTAGGACCCATTTGTCCTTTGTGACAATGTGCCAGTTGTCTGCAAAAAGTGTGAGTTTTCCCCCCAAGGGGGCTGCCAAGAGAGTACTGCTTGGCTGAATGAGGTGCAAGTCATTGAGTTTGCCTTCTGGTGGTTTGAGACCTGTCTTCTCCTCCCTTCTGTGTTGTAGAGCCCCATTGGCGAGGTTTATACTGGGCTTGTGGTTGTCCTCTGCCCCTTTGGCGTCTGTATTTACCCCTCTGTGGTCTGTCAGTGGCTGGAAAGGACCAATTTTTTGTTGGCCAGTTTCTGCTGAAGCGAGGGGGTTGTACTTGTAGGAAATATTTGACTGTCTGCATAGATTTTGCCTTATCTTCCATTTTCTTTCAAACTTCTTCTGCTTTAACTCCAAAAAGAACATCCTGCTGTAAGGGAGCATCCAGTAGTTTTGCTTTAACATGATCAGGCAGAGTTTGTTCTTTTAACCAGGCATGCCTACGTATAACAGACCCAGTGACAGCTGCTCTGCAGGAGGCCTCCAAAGAATCAAACCCACATTGTAAGGTATGTTTGCCCACCTGCTCAGTGGCGTGCAACAGATCCTGTACTTCTTTCAATTCAGATTGTTGGGGAGAGAGGTTATTCTTTGCTTTAACTGAGAGATTAGAAACTGCTGATACTTAAGCATGTGAAATTGACAATTCAGTGCCCTCATAGCTAGTGTGGCTGAGGTGTAAACCTTTTTCCCCCACCTGTCTAGTGCTCTGGAATCCCTCTCAGAAGGTACTGGGTTTTTAGCCATAGAAGCCTTAGCCCCCTTGGGACCCTGTGAGATGGTCTCTGGGTCAGCTACAGGGCTTTTGTAAAGAAATTTGTGGGAATCAGGCACTCTATAGTATCTGTCAGGCTTAGCCGGAGCAGGAGGTAGAGAGTCTGGGTTGAAACTGGATTCTAAATAGACATCATCCACAATGTCCAAAACTGGCGGGATGACAAGTGGTCTGTGTTGGGAGT